>NC_030680.2:668463-865963 GCF_000004195.4 Xenopus tropicalis | reverse complement strand
TATATTATACAGTTACTGTGTGTATAGGATATGGGGGTTACGCCTATATATTATACAGTTACTGTGTGTATAGGATATGGGGGTTACACTGTGCCTATATATTATACAGTTACTGTGTGTATAGGATATGGGGGTTACACTGTGCCTATATATTATACAGTTACTGTGTGTATAGGATATGGGGGTTACACTGTGCCTATATATTATACAGTTACTGTGTGTATAGGATATGGGGGTTACACTGTGCCTATATATTATACAGTTACTGTGTGTATAGGATATGGGGGTTACGCCTATATATTATACAAGTTACTGTGTGTATAGGATATGGGGGTTACAACTGTGCCTATATATTATACAGTTACTGTGTGTATAGGATATGGGGGTTACACTGTGCCTATATATTATTACAGTTACTGTGTGTATAGGATATGGGGGTTACACTGTGCCTATATATTATACAGTTACTGTGTGTATAGGATATGGGGGTTACACCTATATTATTATACAGTTACTGTGTGTATAGGATATGGGGGTTACGCCGTGCCTATATATTATACAGTTACTGTGTGTATAGGGTATGGGGGTTACACTGTGCCTATATATTATACAGTTACTGTGTGTATAGGATATGGGGGTTACACTGTGCCTATATATTTATAGCAGTTACTTTGTGTATAGGATATGGGGGTTACACTGTGCCTATATATTATACAGTTACTGTGTGTATAGGATATGGGGGTTACACTGTGCCTATATATTATACAGTTACTGTGTGTATAGGGGGGTTACACTGGCTATATATACAGTTGGGTTAGGATGGGGTTACACCTATATATTATACAGTTACTGCTGTGTATAGGATATGGGGGTTACACTGTGCCTATATATTATACAGTTACTGTGTGTATAGGGTATGGGGGTTACCTGTGCTCTATATATTATTTAACAGTTACTGTGTGTATAGGATATGGGGGTTACACTGTGCTATATATTAATACAGTTACTGTGGTATAGGGTATGGGGGTTACACTGGGCCTATAATATTATACAGTTACTGTGTGTATAGGATATGGGGGTTACACTGTGCTATATATTATACAGTTACTGTGTGTATTAGGATATGGGGGTTACACCGTGCCTATATATTATTACAGTTACTGTGTGTATAGGATATGGGGGTTACACTGTGCCTATATATTATACAGTTACTGTGTGTATAGGATATGGGGTTACACTGTGCCTATATATTATACAGTTACTGTGTGTATAGGATATGGGGGTTACACCTATATATTATACAGTTACTGTGTGTATAGGATATGGGGGTTACGCCTATATATTATACAGTTACTGTGTGTATAGGATATGGGGGTTACACCTATATATTATACAGTTACTGTGTGTATAGGGTATGGGGGTTACGCCGTGCCTATATATTATACAGTTACTGTGTGTATAGGATATGGGGGTTACACCTATATATTATACAGTTACTGTGTGTATAGGATATGGGGGTTACACCTATATATTATACAGTTACTGTGTGTATAGGATATGGGGGTTACGCCGTGCCTATATATTATACAGTTACTGTGTGTATAGGGTATGGGGGTTACACTGTGCCTATATATTATACAGTTACTGTGTGTATAGGATATGGGGGTTACACTGTGCCTATATATTATACAGTTACTGTGTGTATAGGATATGGGGGTTACGCCTATATATTATACAGTTACTGTGTGTATAGGATATGGGGGTTACGCCTATATATTATACAGTTACTGTGTGTATAGGATATGGGGGTTACACTGTGCCTATATATTATACAGTTACTGTGTGTATAGGATATGGGGGTTACACTGTGCCTATATATTATACAGTTACTGTGTGTATAGGATATGGGGGTTACACTGTGCCTATATATTATACAGTTACTGTGTGTATAGGATATGGGGGTTACACTGTGCCTATATATTATACAGTTACTGTGTGTATAGGATATGGGGGTTACACTGTGCCTATATATTATACAGTTACTGTGTGTATAGGATATGGGGGTTACACTGTGCCTATATATTATACAGTTACTGTGTGTATAGGATATGGGGGTTACACTGTGCCTATATATTATACAGTTACTGTGTGTATAGGATATGGGGGTTAACTGGCCTATATATTATACAGTTACTGTGTGTATAGGATATGGGGTTACACTGTGCCTATATATTATACAGTTACTGTGTGTATAGGATATGGGGTTACGCCTATATATTAGGATGATGGGGGTTACACTGTGCCTATATATTATACAGTTACTGTGTGTATAGGATATGGGGGTTACGCCTATATATTATACAGTTACTGTGTGTATAGGATATGGGGGTTACACTGTGCCTATATATTATACAGTTACTGTGTGTATAGGATATGGGGGTTACACTGTGCCTATATATTATACAGTTACTGTGTGTATAGGATATGGGGGTTACGCCTATATATTATACAGTTACTGTGTGTATAGGATATGGGGGTTACACTGTGCCTATATATTATACAGTTACTGTGTGTATAGGATATGGGGGTTACGCCTATATATTATACAGTTACTGTGTGTATAGGATATGGGGGTTACACTGTGCCTATATATTATACAGTTTACTGTGTGTATAGGATATGGGGGTTACACTGTGCCTATATATTATACAGTTACTGTGTGTATAGGATATGGGGGTTACACTGTGCCTATATATTATACAGTTACTGTGTGTATAGGATATGGGGGTTACGCCGTGCCTATATATTATACAGTTACTGTGTGTATAGGATATGGGGGTTACACTGTGCCTATATATTATACAGTTACTGTGTGTATAGGATATGGGGGTTACGCCTATATATTATACAGTTACTGTGTGTATAGGATATGGGGGTTACACTGTGCCTATATATTATACAGTTACTGTGTGTATAGGATATGGGGGTTACACCGTGCCTATATATTATACAGTTACTGTGTGTATAGGATATGGGGTTACACCTATATATTATACAGTTACTGTGTGTATAGGATATGGGGGTTACACTGTGCCTATATATTATACAGTTACTGTGTGTATAGGATATGGGGGTTACACCTATATATTATACAGTTACTGTGTGTATAGGATATGGGGGTTACACTGTGCCTATATATTATACAGTTACTGTGTGTATAGGATATGGGGGTTACACCGTGCCTATATATTATACAGTTACTGTGTGTATAGGATATGGGGGTTACACTGTGCCTATATATTATACAGTTACTGTGTGTATAGGATATGGGGGTTACGCCTATATATTATACAGTTACTGTGTGTATAGGATATGGGGGTTACACCTATATATTATACAGTTACTGTGTGTATAGGATATGGGGGTTACACCGTGCCTATATATTATACAGTTACTGTGTGTATAGGATATGGGGGTTACACCTATATATTATACAGTTACTGTGTGTATAGGATATGGGGGTTACGCCTATATATTATACAGTTACTGTGTGTATAGGGTATGGGGTTACACTGTGCCTATATATTATACAGTTACTGTGTGTATAGGATATGGGGGTTACACTGTGCCTATATATTATACAGTTACTGTGTGTATAGGATATGGGGGTTACACTGTGCCTATATATTATACAGTTACTGTGTGTATAGGATATGGGGGTTACACCGTGCCTATATATTATACAGTTACTGTGTGTATAGGATATGGGGGTTACACTGTGCCTATATATTATCCTGTGTATAGGATATGGGGGTTACACTGTGGGGGTGCAGAGTACCACAGGGATGAGCAAGGAGGCACTCACAAGGGTTGATAGAGATTAGGTATCTCCTTGTTGTATAGCAGGGGGGGTATAATAATGCTAAAGGAGGGTTTAACCCCTGCCAGCCCAGGAGGTCGCACAAAACAAGCAGTTCAGCCTTGGGGCACAATGGGAGGGAATGCCCAGCAGACGGGGTAATTACGAGACCCTGTAGAGGTAACGGTGCATTAGTGAATTACCCTCTGACCCTCCGGCCAAGTCCAGGGGAATCTGCTGAACTTAAACCACATCTGATCCCGGTGCTGAACTTGTGGCCCCTCCGGCGCAGCCCATACATCACTCACATTCCTGCCTGACATTTGCCCCGGGGGCAACGATCCCCATCACTCCCTGCAACTGCCCCGCTGTGTAGCCCAACCAGCAGCTCTCCTGTTAAAGGGAAAATAAAGCCAACCTATTTGTTTCAGTATACGCCATATTGTTTCCCCGCAATGTTGCTCCCCAAGATCAATGATCCCCAACCAGTGGCTCAGGAACAACGTGTTTCTCCCATTGGATGTGGCTCCCAGGGGCCCCAAAGCAGGTGCTTATATTGAATGGCTTAAGGTGGCCACACACACACACACCATCGGTTGCACAAAGATCATACAATCTGCCACAAACCATTCAGGGCTGAAACGGCAGATACAATAGGATTTCTACCTCCTTCTGCCGATTCAGCGCTGAAGGCAGATTTTGCTCAGACGCCTTCTATGGCGCCCAATCAGAATCTTTTAACCTGGCCAATCGGCGAGTCGACCGATATCAGCAGCTTCCTGCGAATTGACTCACCGGCTTGCCATACACACACTGAGTATCACACAAAGCGAGCTTTCCTACGATATTATCGGTGCGTGTATGGGCAGCTTTAGGGGCAAGTTTGGGGGCATAAAGACTGTGGGTTCTGCCAGAGCCTCCTATAGGCTGCCAGTCCTCATGGGGCTACCAAATAGCCAATCACAGCCTTTATTGGGCCCCCTGGGAACTTTTTTTATGCTTGTGTTGGCCCCAAACTTTTTTACGTTTAAATGTGTCTCTTGCCTCATAGGGTTGGGGACCCCTGCCCCAAGCAGTACAGTAGGGGTACAGTAGGGATACAGTAGGGGTACAGTAGGGGTACAGTAGGGGCGCAGTAGGGGTGCAGTAAAGGAAAGGTAGGAGTACAGTAGGGGTACAGTAGAGGGATAGAGTTGGGGTACAGTAGAGGGATAGAGTAGGGGTATAGTAGAGGGATAGAGTAGGGGTACAGTAGGAGTGCAGTAGGGGTACAGTAGGGGCGCATTAGGAGTAAAGTATGGGTACAGTAGGGGTGAGTTAGGAGTAAAGTAGGGGTGCAGTAGGGGTACTGTAGAGGAAAGGTAGGAGTACAGTAGAGATACAGTAGGGGTGCAGTAGAGGAAAGGTAGGAGTACAGTAGAGATACAGTAGGGGTACTGTAGAGGAAAGGTAGGAGTACAGTAGAGATACAGTAGGGGTGCAGTAGAGGAAAGGTAGGAGTACAGTAGAGATACAGTAGGGGTGCAGTAGAGGAAAGGTAGGAGTACAGTAGAGATACAGTAGGGGTACTGTAGAGGAAAGGTAGGAGTACAGTAGAGATACAGTAGGGGTACTGTAGAGGAAAGGTAGGAGTACAGTAGAGATACAGTAGGGGTACTGTAGAGGAAAGGTAGGAGTACTGTAGGGGTACAGTAGGAGTACAGTAGGGGTATAGCAGAGGAAAGGTAGGAGTACAGTAGGGGTACAGTAGAGATACAGTAGGGGTGCAGTAGAGGAAAGGTAGGAGTACTGTAGGGGTACAGTAAGTACAGTAGAGGTACAGTTGGGGTACTGTAGGAATACGGTAGGGGTACAGTAGAGGCGCGTTAGGAGTAAAGTATGGGTACAGTAGTTGTACAGTAGGGGCACAAAAGAGGTACAGTAAGGATACAGTAAGAGTACAGTAGGGGTACAATAGGGGTACAGTGGGAGTACAGTATAGGTACAGTAAGAGTACAGTAGGGATACAATAGGAGTACAGTAGGGGTACAGTAGGAGTATAGTAGGGGTACAGTGGGAGTACAGTAGGGGTACAATAGGGATACAGTAGGAGTACAGTAAGGGTACAGTATGGATACAATAGGAGTACAGTAGAGGTACAGTAGGAGTACAGTGGGAGTGCACGGTCAGAGAGGGTAGTCGGGCGCGGTATAGTGGGTAAAGTCAGGGGCGAAGTCGACATTAAGAGAAGGTAGCGAGTAGGGGATAGACTATGATGGGAGTAGCAGTAGGGTAAAGTAAGGGTAAGTAAGGAGTATAGTAGGGGGTAGAGTGGGAGTTAGTAGGGGTACAGGTAAGGGGATACAATAGGTAGTAGTTGAGTTGGTACAAGGTACGGGATGCAGTTAGGAGTAGCAGTAAAGGGTACAGGTATGGATACCATTAGGAGTAAAGTCAGAGGTAAGCAGTAGGCAGTACAGTGGGAAGTAAGTGGGAGTGCGTAGGGGTACAGTAAGGGTAAAGTGAGGGATAAATAGGAGTCGGTGTAGGACGGTACGTAGGAGTATAGCCCTCAGTCAGGGGTAGATGGGGGAGTACAGGTGAGGGTAAATAGGGATAAGGCCGTCGGAGTCAGTAAAGGGGTAACAGATATGGGATAACAAATAGGAGTACAGTGAGGTACCAGTAGGAGTATAGGTGGGGAGTACAGTCGGGTACAATAAGAGTACAGTAGGGGATACTGACTCGGGAGTACGCAGGTATGGTGGTACATCAGTAGGAGGTATGTAGGGAGTACAGTAGGAGTAGCAGTAAAGGGTACAGTATGGATAACAATAGGGAGTACCAGTAGAGGTAGCAGTAGGGTACAGTGGGAGTGCAGGTGTGATGGGAGGATAGTAATGACAGCAGTATGGGTATAGAGTAGGGATGACACAATTATTATGTGACAGGGTATCCCGTAGGGGTACTGTAGATGAGTTATAAGTTAATGATTGGTGAAAGGAAAAAGTGGGGGAAGTAACGTCAAGAGATGTAGCTATATGGGATACAGTAGCGAGCTACAGTAGAGGGTACAGTATATGGATGACAGAGAATGAGGAGTACAGTAGGAGGTAGAGCAGTAGGAGTATAGTGGGCCAGTATGTGAGATACGGGGTATCTAGTAACGAGTGCAGTCATGTGACGTGAGTAGCTAATAGGATGTAAGCCAGGTCGGAGTATGTCGCTTGCGGTAGGTGAACTACGTCGCGGTACAGGTAGAAGGATACAACGGTATGGCTGATCGCAGATAAAGGAGTGAAGTAGTGGTACAAATGGGGTATAGCAGTGGCGTTCCAGTAATTGGCGTTACATGGTTAGATGTGGATGTACATGATATAAAGATGAGAGTATCAGGTAGATGGTCGGTAGGGCGTAGGATCAGTAGGGAGTGGGCCGTAGGTGGGGTTACAGTATGGGTGTAAGTAAGGTAGGGGATAGCAATAGAAGTACAGTAGGGCTAGCAGATTGCTTATAGGGCAGTACAAGTAGGAGTACAGTAAAGGTTAGCAGCTATGGATTCACTACCGGCGTGATGCAGTAGAGGGTACATGTAGGAAGTATCAGTATGGTGGGATTAACGATAATGGAGTACAGTAGGGTAGTCAATAGGGATACAGTGGGTGTACAGTAAGGGGTACGAGATATGTGATAACAATTAGGAATTGTACGTAAGAGGTACAGTAGGAGTACAGTGGGAGTACAGTGGGAGTGCAGTAGGGGTACAGTAAGGGTAAAGTAGGGATACAATAGGAGTACAGTAGGGGTACAGTAGGAGTATAGTAGGGGTACAGTGGGAGTACAGTAGGGTACAATAGGGATACAGTAGGAGTACAGTAAGGGTACAGTATGGATACAATAGGAGTACAGTAGAGGTACAGTAGGAGTATAGTGGGAGTACAGTACGGGTACAGTAAGAGTACAGTAGGGATACAATAGGAGTACAGTAGGGGTACAGTAGGAGTATAGTAGGGATACAGTAGGAGTACAGTAAGGGTACAGTATGGATACAATAGGAGTACAGTAGAGGTACAGTAGGAGTACAGTGGGAGTGCAGTAGGGGTACAGTATGGGTAAAGTAGGGATACAATAGGAGTACAGTAGGGGTACAGTAGGAGTATAGTAGGGGTACAGTGGGAGTACAGTAGGGTACAATAGGGATACAGTAGGAGTACAGTAAGGGTACAGTATGGATACAATAGGAGTACAGTAGAGGTACAGTAGGAGTATAGTGGGAGTACAGTACGGGTACAGTAAGAGTACAGTAGGGATACAATAGGAGTACAGTAGGAGTATAGTAGGGGTACAGTGGGAGTACAGTAGGGGTACAGTAGGGATACAATAGGAGTACAGTAGGGTACAATAGGGATACAGTAGGAGTACAGTAAGGGTACAGTATGGATACAATAGGAGTACAGTAGAGGTACAGTAGGAGTACAGTGGGAGTGCAGTAGGGGTACAGTATGGGTAAAGTAGGGATACAATAGGAGTACAGTAGGGTACAATAGGGATACAGTAGGAGTACAGTAAGGGTACAGTATGGATTCAATAGGAGTACAGTAGAGGTACAGTAGGAGTACAGTAGGGATACAATAGGAGTACAGTAGGGGTACAATAGGGATACAGTAGGAGTACAGTAAGGGTACAGTATGGATACAATAGGAGTACAGTAGAGGTACAGTAGGAGTACAGTAGGGATACAATAGGAGTACAGTATGAATACAGTAGGAGTACAGTAAGGGTACAGTATGGATACAATAGGAGTACAGTAGGAGTACAGTAGGGATACAATAGGAGTACAGTAGGGGTACAATAGGGATACAGTAGGAGTACAGTAAGGGTACAGTATGGATACAATAGGAGTACAGTAGAGGTACAGTAGGAGTACAGTAGGGATACATTAGGAGTACAGTAGGGGTACAGTGGGAGTACAGTAGGGGTACAGTAAAGGTAAAGTAGGGATACAGATAGGAGTACAGTAGGGGTACAATAGGGATACAGTAGGAGTACAGTAAGGGTACAGTAGGGGCGCAGTAGGGGTACAATAGGGATACAGTAGGAGTACGGTAAGGGTACAGTATGGATACAATAGGAGTAAAGTAGAGGTACAGTAGGAGTACAGTGGGAGTACAGTAGGGGTGCAGTAGGGGTACAGTAGGGGTACAGTAGGGGTAAAGTAGGGATACAGTAGGAGTACAGTAAGGGTACAGTAGGGGTGCAGTAGGGGTACAGTAGGGGTACAATAGGGGTACAGTAGGGGTAAAGTATGGGTACAGTAGGAGTACAGTAGGGGTAAAGTAGGGATACAGTAGGAGTACAGTAAGGGTACAGTAGGGGTGCAGTAGGGGTACAGTAGGGGTACAATAGGGGTACAGTTGGGGTAAAGTATGGGTACAGTAGGGGTACAGTAGGGATATAATAGGAGTACAGTAGGGGTACAATAGGGATACAGGAGTACAGTAGGGGTACAGTGGGTGTACAGTAGGGGTAAAGTATGGGTACAGTAGGGGTACAGTAGGGGTAAAGTATGGGTACAGTAGGGGTACAATAGGAGTACAGTAGGGGTACAATAGGGATACAGTAGGAGTACAGTAGGGGTAAAGTATGGGTACAGTAGGGGTACAATAGGGTTACAGTAGAGGAAAGGTAGGAGTACAGTAGAGGAAAGGTAGGAGTACAGTGGGAGTACAGTAGGGGTACAATAGAGGGTACAGTAGAGAGTTACAGTAGTAGTACAATATGAGTACAGTAGGGGTACAGTAGAGGGTACAGTAGGGATACAGTGGGGGTATAGTAGAGAGTTACAGTAGTAGTACAATGGGAGTACAGTAGGGGTACAGTAGAGGGTACAGTAGGGATACAATGGGGGTACAGTAGGGGTACAATAGGGTTACAGTAGTAGTACTGTAGGGGTACAGTGGGGGTACAGTAGTGGGTACAGTAGAGGAAAGGTAGGAGTACAGTAGAGGGTACAGTAGGGATACAGTAGGGGTACTGTAGAGGGTACAGTAGTAGTAGTACAATGGGAGTACAGTAGGGGTACAGTAGGGATACAGTAGGGGTACTGTAGAGGGTACAGTAGTAGTAGTACAATGGGAGTAAAGTAGGGGTACAGTAGGGATACAGTAGGGGTACAGTAGGGATACAGTGGGGGTACAGTAGAGGGTACAGTATGGGTACAGTAGAGGAAAGGTAGGAGTACAGTAGGGGTACAGTAGGGATACAGTAGGGATGCAGTGGGGGTACAGTAGGGATACAGTAGGGATGCAGTGGGGGTACAGTAGGGATACAGTAGGGATGCAGTGGGGGTACAGTAGAGGGTACAGTATGGGTACAGTAGAGGAAAGGTAGGGATGCAGTGGGGGTACAGTAGAGGGTGCAGTAGGACACGGCTTATGGGGTAAGTTCTAGCTGTCACTTTGCCCCAGACGAGCTACTGTACAGGGAGATGGATACAAACGGATAAAGTGCTAATTGGCTGATCAGACCCATTTGCCCCCTCTGGGTGGGATGACACGTCCCAGAGCTTTGATGTGACACAGACAGGGGCAGATGGACAAGAGGCAATTAATGACGTCCCACTGCAGCGACACCCGTCCCATCTCCCATTTCTGTCCCTAATGTGTTACCCCTCCCCAGGGAGTGACGGGGGCAACAGGTGTCCCAATAGAGCCCAATATAGAGTTGATGAGGGGCCCAGAGCTGCGGAACAGGTACAGGGGGCAGTGGGTTGGCCGTTCTGGGTGGTCTCGCTCTCGTTTGCTACAAATGGCTCAGTCTCTCACATTGTGACACCCGGCGCTGGAATAACAATGGACTTGTGTTTGCCCAATAAACTGAGCCTGTAAAAACCCCATGGAGCAACGGGGCAGCGCCTGTTTGGCTGCGGAACGGCTACCGGGGGTCTCTTCTGGCAACGGGGGGAAACATATTCGGGTTTGTTCCATATTGGAACCCAAAGTCTCAGCAACTTACTGACAAACTAATGTCTGGTTATGGGGTTCTGCTAAGGGTTAGATCTGAGGTCCAAAATCTGCAGAGCCTACAGAACCTACAGAACCTACCATACCAACTGTAATGGCACCTACCACCCCCCTCCCAAATTATGCTTTATACCTATAATGGGGGTCTCTACACTGTATGGCACTACTGCTACTCCTACCCCTCCTTGATGGACATAGATTGGCCATCAGCGATATAACTCACCCTACTGTCCCTCTTGCCTCTGTCCATCTTGCCCTACTGTCCCCATCTTGTCCTACTGTCCCCATCTTGCCCTACTGTCCCCATCTTGCCCTACTGTCCCCATCTTGTCCTACTGTCCCCATCTTGTCCTACTGTCTCCATCTTGTCTTACTGTCTCCATCTTGCCCTACTGTCTCCATCTTGCCCTACTGTCCCCATCTTGTCCTACTGTCCCCATCTTGTCCTACTGTCCCCATCTTGTCCTACTGTCTCCATCTTGTCCTACTGTCTCCATCTTGTCCTACTGTCTCCATCTTGCCCTACTGTCTCCATCTTGCCCTACTGTCTCCATCTTTCCCTACTGTCTCCATCTTGCCCTACTGTCTCCATCTTGTCCTACTGTCTCCATCTTGTCCTACTGTCTCCATCTTGCCCTACTGTCCATCTTGTCCTACTGTCTCCATCTTGCCCTACTGTCTCCATCTTGCCCTACTGTCTCCAACTTTCCCTACTGTCTCCATCTTGCCCTACTGTCTCCATCTTTCCCTACTGTCTCCATCTTGCCCTACTGTCTCCATCTTGCCCTACTGTCTCCATCTTGCCCTACTGTCTCCACTCACTATTCCTACTGTCTCCATCTTTCCTAACCTGGTCTCATTCTTGCCCTACTGTCTCTTTCTTGCCCTACTGTCTCCATCTTGTCCTACTCTCCCCATCTTGTCCTACTGTCCCCATCTTGTCCTACTGTCTCCATCTTGCCTACTGTCTCATTCTTGCCCTACTGTCTCCATCTTGCCCTACTGTCTCCATCTTGTCCTACTGTCCCCATCTTGCACTACTGTCCCCATCTTGTCCTACTGTCTCCATCTTTCCCTACTGTCTCCATCTTGCCCTACTGTCTCCATTTTGCCCTACTGTCTCTTTCTTGTCCTACTGTCTCCATCTTGCCCTACTGTCTCTTTCTCTTGCCCTACTGTCTCCATCTTGTCCCGTAACTCATCCATCTTGTCTATCTGTCTCCATCTTGTCCTACTGTCTCCATCTTGCCCTACTGTCTCCATCTTGCCTACTGTCTCCATCTTGCCCTACTGAGTCTCCATTTTGCCCGATACTGTCTCTTTCTTGTCCTACTGTCTCCATCTTGCCCTACTGTCTCTTTCTTGCCCTACTGTCTCCATCTTATCCTACTCTCCCCATCTTGTCCTACTGTCTCCATCTTGTCCTACTGTCTCATCTTGCCCTACTGTCTCCATCTTGCCCTACTGTCTCCATCTTTGCCCTACTGTGATCCATCTTCTGCCTACTGTCTCTGTTTGCGCGCTAACTGTTCCATTTTGCCTACTGTCTCTTTATTGTCCTACTGCTCTCCATCTTGCCTACGACTGGTCATCTTTCTTGCCCGTAGTGTCATCTTTGTCCTATGTCCTCCATCTTGTCTACTGTCTGCCATCTTGCCTACTACGAAGCTGTCTGCATGCTTGCCTACTGTCTGCCAATTTGCCTACTGTCGCCCATCTTTGCCTATGTCTCTATGCTTGCTGTAGCTGTCTCCATCTTGTCGCATTGTCTCCCATCTTGTCGCTACTGGTCTCATCATTGTCGCATTGTCTCATCTTGTCTAGATGTCTCCTCTTGCCCTAGGCTGTCTCTCCATCTTGCTATAGGCTGTCCCATCTTAGGCCCCCTGCTAAACTTTGGGTTTTCCCCCCCTTTCCATTTGGCTTAACTGTCGCCCTCTTGCTCTACCTGTCTCGCATTGATCTACTTGTTCTCATCTTGTCCGGCATTGCCGTCCATGCTTGCCCTATCACTGGTTCCATCCTTGCCCTAGTGTTTCATCTTGCGCTACTGTCTCATCTTGTCATGACTGTCTCCTCTTGCCCTACTGGTCGCCCATCTGTTTTCTTGCCTGATCTGTCCGCCGCATTCTTGTCTACTCGTTCACATCTTGCTCTACTGTTCCATCTTCCCTACTTGTCCGATGAGCTTGTCCTATTGTGCGCCTATCTTGGCCCTATGTCTCCATCGTTGTCCTACTGTCTCATCTTGCCTAGCTGTCCCATCTTGCCTACTGTCCCCATCTTGTCCTACTGTCTTCATCTTGCTCTAACTGTCTCATCTCTGCCTACTGTCCCCATCTGTGTCCTACTGTCTCATCTTGCCCTACTGTCCATCTTGCCTACTGTTACCATCCTTGCCCTGACTGGTCGCTCTTGTTTCATACTGTCTCCATTTGCCCTACTGTCGCGCCATGACTTTGCTCTGCTCTGCCATCTGGCCGTAGCTGTCCATCCTTGGTCTACTGTTCTCCACTTGGCCCTATGTCTCCATCTTGTCCTACTGTCTCCATCTTGCCCTACTGTCTCCATCTTGCCCTACTGTCTCCATCTTGTTCTACTGTCTCCATCTTGCCCTACTGTCCCCCCCTGCTGTATGGGTCAGTACCTGTGCAGAACCTGTATCGCCCCCCGCTGTATGGGTCAGTACCTGGGCAGAATCTGTATCCCCCTGCTGTATGGGTCAGTACCTGTGCAGTAACACTGTAGTCCGCCCCGCCAGCTGTATGGGTCAGGTACCGTGTGCAGAATGTATCCCTCCTGCTGTATTTGGGTGCAGTACTGGGCTGCAGAACCTGTGAATCCAGCGCACCCGCTGTATGGTCAGTACCTGTGCAGAACTGGTATCCCCCCCCCGCTGCTATTGGGTCAGTTACTGCTCGGCAGAAGCGCTGTTATCCCCCACGGATCCGTGCTGTTTGGGTCAGTACCTGTGGCGAACCTGTATGCCCCCGCGCTGCTTCGGTACTCGGGTCGGTTAACCTGTGCAGAAGCTGTATGCCCCTGCTGTATGGGTCAGTACCTGTGCAGAACCTGTATCCCCCCCCCCTGCTGTATGGGTCAGTACCTGTGCAGAACCTGTATCCCCACCCCTGCTCAATGCCCAAACATTGCACCATTCTGCCAGGGGGGTATGGTTCTTGTGCCCGATCCATTGGAATCACTATGGCAGCTCCTGGGAAGGGGTGCTGCTGGCCCCCACAGATAATTAGCTATATGGGTCTGTTTGTGGGATATAGGTGCCCATGCCCCCCACAAATATTTAGGAATCGGGTGCTGTTGCCCCCACAGATTATGGGGTGGGTGGGGGTGCTGTTTCCCCCACAGATTATGGGTGGGTGGGGGTGCTGATGCCCCCCACAGATTATGGGTGGGGGGGGGTGCTGATGCCCCCACAGATTATGGGTGGGTGGGGGTGCTGTTGCCCCCACAGATTATGGGTGGGTGGGGGTGCTGATGCCCCCCACAGATTATGGGTGGGTGGGGGTGCTGATGCCCCCACAGATTATGGGTGGGTGGGGGTGCTGATGCCACCCACAGCTGTGAGGCTGGAATAGTAGTTATAGGGAGAGTATATGGGGGGCAGGGGGGGCAGGACACATGGTCGGTGGGACGCAGCTGTCACTGGGAGCAGAAGTCCAGTAAAACTGACACCTCGCAGCCCCTCTGCCTTTTGGCTCAGAACCTGTTCTGCCCCCTCCTTTGTTCTGGGCTCTGTTTCCCCTTTACAACAATATGACCCCCCCCCCCAACTGGAACATTAATGCCCCCGAGCTTAAAATATTCATTTGTTGCCAAAGCCGCCAGCCAGAATTCCATTTGTGCAGATTCCTACAGAAACTCAGTGCCCCCCCCAATTCCTATACTGGGGGGGGGCATTTTGTATCTTTCCAACCTGTAGGCTCCCAGCTGTAACTACAACTCCCATCATCCCCCAGCAAGCAGAGTTAGATCCGCCCCCGCCTCACCCACCTGACATGAAGGAGACAGATGGGGGGGGGGTAACAATGTAATGCCAGGGGGGCTGTAAGGTGCCACAGACAGTCACTATTTATTGGGCTGGGGGGGCTGTTTGTGCCTCTGGGTACTGGGAATGCCAGGGGGGCTGTAAGGTGCCACAGAAGTCATATTTATTGGGCTGGGGGGGTGTTTGTGGCCTCTGGGTACTGGAATGCCGGGGGGGGCTGTAAGGTGCCACAGACAGTCACTATTTATTGGGCTGGGGGGGCTGTTTGTGCCTCTGGGTACTGGGAATGCCAGGGGGGCTAGGTAAGGTGCCACAGACAGTCACTATTTATTGGGCTGGGGGGGCTGTTTGTGCCTCTGGGTACTGGGAATGCCAGGGGGCTGTAAGGTGCCACAGACAGTCACTATTTATTGGGCTGGGGGGTGTTTGTGCCTCTGGGTACTGGGAATGCCAGGGGGGCTGTAAGGTGCCACAGACAGTCACTATTTATTGGCTGGGGGGGGCTGTTTGTGCCTCTTGGGTCTGGGAATGCCAGGGGGGCTGTAAGGTGCCACAGACAGTCACTATTTATTGGCTGGGGGGGCTGTTTGTGCCTCTGGGTTGCTGGGAATGCCAGGGGGCTGTAAGGTGCCACAGACAGTCACTATTTATTGGGCTGGGGGGGCTGTTTGTGCCTTTGGGTACTGGGAATGCCGGGGGGCTTAAAGGTGCCACAGACAGTCACTATTTATTGGGCTGGGGGGGCTGTTTGTGCCTCTGGGTACTGGGAATAGCCCGGGGGCTGTAAGGTGCCACAGACAGTCACTATTTATTGGGCTGGGGGGGGGCTGTTTGTGCCTCTGGGTACTGGGAATGCCAGGGGGGGGCTGTAAGGTGCCACAGACAGTCACTATTTATTGGGCTGGGGGGGCTGTTTGTGCCTCTGGGTACTGGGAATGCCAGGGGGGGCTGTAAGGTGCCACAGACAGTCACTATTTATTGGGCTGGGGGGGGGCTGTTTGTGCCTCTGGGTACTGGGAATGCCAGGGGGGCTGTAAGGTTTCAGCGAGACAGTCACTATTTATTGGGCCTGGGGGGGGGCTGTTTGTGCCTCTGGGTACTGGGAATGCCAGGGGGGCTGTAAGGTGCCACAGACAGTCACTATTTTATTGGGCTGGGGGGGGCTGTTTTGGTGCCTCTGGGTACTGGGAATGCCAGGGGGGCTGTAAGGTGCCACAGACAGTCACTATTTATTGGGCTGGGGGGCTGTTTGTGCTCTGGGTACTGGAAATTGCCAGGGGGGCTGTAAGGTGCCACAGACAGTCACTATTTTGGGCTGGGGGGGGGGGGGTGGCTGTTTGTGCCTCTGGGTACTGGGAATGCCAGGGGGGCTGTAAGGTGCCACAGACAGTCACTATTTATTGGGCTGGGGGGGGGGCTGTTTGTGCCTCTGGGTACTGGGAATGCCGGGGGGCTGTAAGGTGCCACAGTCAGTCACTATTTATTGGGCTGGGGGGGGGGGCTGTTTGTGCCTCTGGGTACTGGGAATGCCAGGGGGGCTGTAAGGTGCCAAGTCAGTCACTATTTATTGGGCTGGGGGGGGGGCTGTTTGTGCCTCTGGGTACTGGGAATGCCAGGGGGGCTGTAAGGTGGGCCACAGACAGTCACTATTATATTGGGCTGGGGGGGGGGGCTGTTTGTGCCTCTGGGTACTGGGAATGCCAGGGGGGCTGTAAGGTGCCACAGACAGTCACTATTTATTGGGCTGGGGGGGGGGCTGTTTGTGCCTGGGGTACTGGAATGCCAGGGGGGCTGTAAGGTGCCACAGACAGTCACTATTTATTGGGCTGGGGGGGCTGTTTGTGCCTCTGGGTACTGGGAACTGCCAGGGGGGCTGTAAGGTGCCACAGACAGTCACTATTTATTGGGCTGGGGGGGCTGTTTGTGCCTCTGGGTACTGGGAATGCCAGGGGGGCTGTAAGGTGCCACAGACACTCACTATTTATTGGGCTGGGGGGGGGGCTGTTTGTGCCTCTGGGTACTGGGAATGCCAGGGGGGGCTGTAAGGGTGCCACAGACAGTCACTATTTATTGGGCTGGGGGGCTGTTTGTGCCTCTGGGGTGGGAATGCCAGGGGGGCTGTAAGGTGCCACAGACAGTCACTATTTATTGGGCTGGGGGGGGCTGTTTGTGCCTCTGGGTACTGGGAATGCCAGGGGGGCTGTAAGGTGCCACAGACAGTCACTATTTATTGGGCTGGGGGGGCTGTTTGTGCCTCTGGGTACTGGGAATGCCCACAGTATGGGGTCCATTATCTGGTGCAGGACAGCCTTGCTTTATGGCAGGGACGGTAGATAAAGACTGAAGAGCGGAGACACTAACCCCTTTATCTGAAAGGCTGAGTAACACTTTACTGCACTGCTGCCTGGAGAGGCCTGAGACATAGGAAACACAAGTTGAACTGATCCAACATGGGGCTAATATTAAAACCCTGGGGGGGGGGATGTGACCAATACAAATCATTATATTGGGGTCCAGGCAGGAGAGACAGGAGTTAATGCCCCAGTGCCCCATGGGATTTTACCCAGTGAATTTATCATTCGTTCCCTGCCCCACTGACACCTGCTGGGCCCCACACCTGTTGCACTGCGAGGGGTTAATCACCGAGCCCCCTGTCCCCTCTCTGCCTCCCAAATGGGATCTGCAGACCCCGGAGCCCAGAGAGCAGCTGCCCCCCATCAGCAGGGCAGGGTCGGGGGTCAGGGCCATAAACAAGATACAATGGGGCTTTAGGCGCCTTCAGCGGTGACACTGACATTATTGCCATTCATCATAACTGCCCCCAGGGGCTCATATACCTGCCCCCCCCCCGGCCAAGAGATATCCCTAGTGCCCTAATATCCCTGCCCCCCCCGGCCAAGATATATCCCTAGTGCCCTAATATCCCTGCCCCCCCCGGCCAAGAGATATCCCTAGTGCCCTAATATCCCTGCCCCCCCCCTGGCCAAGATATATCCCTAGTGCCCTAATAATCCTAGCCCCCCGGCCAAGATATAGTCCCTAGTGCCCTAATATCCCTGCCCCCCGGCAAGATATATCCCTAGTGCCCTAATATCCCTGCCCCCCCGGCCAAGATATATCCCTAGTGCCCTAATATCCCTGCCCCCGGCCAAGAATTATCCCTAGTGCCCTAATATCCTGCCCCCCCCGCCAAGATATATCCCTAGTGCCCTAATACTCCTGTCCCCCCCGGCCAAGATATTCCCTAGTGCCCTAATATCTGCCCCCCCCGGCCAGATTTTATCCGCTAGTGCCTAAATATCCCTGCCCCCCGGCCAAGGTATATCCTAGTGCCCTAATATCCCCCCCCCAGACATAGAAATATCCCTAGTGCCCTAATATCCCTGGCCCCCGGCCAAGATATATCCCTAGTGCCCTAATATCCCCCCCCCCCCCCAGCCAAGAATATCCCTAGTGCCCTAATATCCCTGCCCCCCCCCGCCAGGAGATATCCCGCTAGTGCCCTAATATCCCTGCCCCCCTCCCGCGCCAGAGAGATATCCCTAGTGCTAATATCCCTGCCCCTCCCCCCGGGCCAAGATATATCCCTAGTGGCCTAATATTCCTGCCCCCCCCCGGCCAAGATTATCCTAGTGCCCTAATATCCCCGCCCGCCCGGCCAAGATATATCCCTAGTGCCCTAATATCCCTGCCCCCGGCAAGATATAATCCCTAGTGCCCTAATATCCCTGCCCCCCGGCCAAGATATATCCCTAGTGCCCTAATATCCTGCCCCCCCCTGGCCAGATATATCCCTAGTGCCCTAATATCCCTGCCCCCCCTCTGCCAAGATTATCGCTAAGTGCCGGCTAAATATCCTGCCCCCACCTAAGATTTGAGCAAGATAGTATCCTAGGTGCGTCTAATATCTCTTGCCGACCCCTGCCAAGATATATCCTAGTGGCCCGCTAATATCCCTGCAGCTCCCGCCAAGATATATCCCTAGTGCCTATATAGCTGCCCCCCCCCCTGGCCAAGTTATCCGCTAGTGCCTATATTCCCTGGCCCCCCCCGGACCAAGATATATCCCTAGTGCCTAATATCCTGGCCGCCGCCGCAAGATATATCCCTAGCTGCCCTATATATCCCTGCCCCCCCAGCAAGAATATCCTAGATGCCGTCTAATAATCGCCCCCCCGGCAGATATATGCTAGTGCCTGAATACTCGCCTGGCCCCCCCCCGGCAAAAAGATACTATTCCCTAGTGTCTAATATCCTGCCCCCCCGGCCAAGATTATATCTAGTCGCCCTAACCATATCTGCCCACCCCGGCCAAGATAATATCCCTTGTGCCCTAATATCTTGCCGCCCGCAAGATATATCTAGTGTCGGCTAATGATCCCTGCCCCGGCAAGATATATCGGCCTGAGTGCCTACTAATATCCGTGCCCCCGCCGGCCAAGATATTCGCTAGTGCCTAATACTCCTGCCCCAGCCAAGATATTCCTAGTGGCCTAATATCTCTGCCGCCGCCCTGACAAGATATATATCCTAGTGGCGCTATATCCCCTGCCCCCCCTGGCCAAGATATAGTCCTAGTGCCGCTACATATCCTCACCCCCGGCAAGAGATATCCTATGCCACTAATATCCCTGCCCCCGACGCCCGGCCGGGAAGAGTATCCCTAGTGCGCAGAACCCTGATATGCTGCCCCCCACGGCCAAGAGATATCCTAGTGACCTAAATATTCCTGCCACCGCGGCCAAGGAGATATCCTGAGTGCACCTCAATATCCCTGCCCCCCCCGGCCAGAGATATCCCTAGTGCCCTATATTGCCCCCCTGGCCAAGATAATCCTAGTGCCCTAATATCCTGGCCCCCCCCCCCCCGGCCAAGAGATTCATAGTGCCCTAATATCCCTGCGCCCCCTGGCCAGATATATTTCCCTAGTGCCCTAATATCCTGCCCCCGGCAAGTGTATATCCCTAGTGCCTATAACCCTGCCCCCCCCCCGGCGATATATTCCTAAGTGCTCTATTATAGATCGCGACCCTTATGCCCCCCCCCGGCCAAGATATATTCCCTTAGTGCCCTAATATCCTGCGCCCGCCCCCGGCAAGAGATATCCTTGTGCTAATATCACTGCCCCCCCCCGGCAAGAGATATCCTGAGTGGCACTAATACTCCCTGACTGGTTCCCCCCCGTGGCAATATTCCTAGTGCCTAAATATCCTGCCACCCCCCGGTTACAAGGATTATCCCTAGTGGCCCCTAATATCGCCTGCCCCCCCTCGCGCCAAGAGATATGCCTAGTGCCTAATATCTGCCCCCCGGCCAAGATATATCCCTAGGTGCCCTAAGTATCCTGCGCCCGCCACGGCCAAGAGATTATATAGTAGCCGCTATTCCCTGACCCCCCCGCGGCAGGATTTATCTATGCCGACTAAATATTCCCTGCACACCCTCCCGGGCACGCTATATTGCCCTGTGGCCGTGCTAAGTATACTGCCCCCCCGGCAAGAGATAGCCCTAGCGGCCTAATATCGCTGCCGCCCGGAAGAGATTATCCCTAGGCGGCCCTAATATCCTTGCCTCCGCCGGCAAGATTATATGCCTAGTGCGGCTATATCCCTGCCCCGCCCCGGCCAAGATAGTATCCTAGTGCCCTATATCCCTGCCCCACCTCCACCGGCGCAAGAGATATCGCTAGTAGCTAGATATCCTGCGCACCCACGGCCAAGATAACATTCCCTAAGTGCCCTAATATCCTGCGCCCGCCCGTGCAAGGTATATCCCTAGTAGCACTATATCCCTGCCCCCCCCGGCGCAGAGTATCCCTGTGCCTAATATCCCTGCCCCCCCCGTCGGACCAAGAGGATAATCCTAAGTGCCTCTAGAATATCCGCTCGCCCCCCGGCCAGAGATATCCCTAGTGCCTAATATCCTGCCCGCCCCCCGGCCCAGAGATTCGGCTCTGCCTAGATAGTCCCTGCCCCCCCCGGCGCAAGAATACCCTAGTGCCCTAATATCCCGTGCCCCCCCGGCCCAAGAGATATCCCTAGTGCCCTAATATCCCTGCCCCCCCCGGCCAAGAGATATCCCTAGCGCCCTAATATCCCTGCCCCCCGGGCCCCCAGGATTCCCCCTCCCTGGAACATGAAGCCCCGCGGCACTGAAGGGGTTAAGGGCAGTTTCAGCCCAGGGATTCAAGGGGATCATGTGTCCCTGTATTCATCTAATTTGATTGGCTGCTATGAAATCAGAGCTATAATTAGTTACACCCCCCAGGGGGCTAGTGTGCCAGGGGGAGATGGGGAGGGCAGAATTTGGGTGAGACAGTGAGAAATGTGCTCAGAGTGTTTATATTTGGAACTTGCCCCCCCCCTCGCCCCAGAGTGGGGGTGCCCTAGGGTGACGGGAGTCTGGGCAGAGAAAGCTCTATTGGGTGCACCTTTGCCCCGGGGGGGGGGTATTTCTATGCCATTAAATGTCCCACTGGGGTATTTGTGCATCACTATAAATCTTCCTGTGACCCCTGGGGGGGTCTGTGTAGCCCCCACCACCATGTAGGAATCCTCAGAATTTCCTGGGGGGCCTGTGACCAGTCAATGGGACCCTCCCCCTTATGCTCCAGCCAATAATATTCCATCCAGTCTCTTTCTGATAATGTCTTACTGTAGTGCTTTTTGGTTGCTATGATTGTTGTCCCTAGCAACCTGGACTGCAAAGAAAGGTGGCACCCCTAACTCAAGCCAACACCTGGTTGCCAAGCTGGAGTCCCATAGCAAGAAGAAAGCTGTTAAAGTGCCAGGTGGGGTAGATCACTGACAAAGGGAATATTATGGATCTTACAGTAGCCCTGCAGCAGGACGACAGGAGCGGCTTATTGTGCTACAAACAGCTCTGGTTGCCCCAAAACAAGAACAATTCCTCAGTGCTACAGGGAGGGTGAGGGGAGTGGCCCCTGGGTACCCAGAGTATTACCCCCTCCCAAAATGCCCCCCCCCAGTGCTGCACTCCATACTCCCCCTGCAGAATGGCCCTATCCCCAGGCCCCAATGATGTAGAACATGAAATATTGCCTTAAGCACTGGAGGCGCCGCGCTGCCGGCACAGGATCTAAGTGGGCCCCGTGCCAATGGGCTTCCTGCCCCCGAGCAAAGCCCCCCCCCGATGACAGACAGGAACTTGCTGGGGCTCTCGCTGCGCTGAGCCAGGTTTCTTCTCTCACAGGGGCAAACACACCACATGGTACCCAGGGTGGGGGCAACAGACCAGACCATAATAATAACTCTGGGTTTGTCCAACCTGGAGCACAGAACTTGCCCTGCCCTTGGGGGTATGCCTTGTATGTAGGGGCCCCGTGCCAGCCATATGGGGGTACTTTCTGCGCAGGTGGGAGAGGGGCGGGGTTACACAGTCACTCCCTCCCCATTGACTCCTCCCCTTTCCCCCCTATTGTGACTCCACCCCCCAATAAATTAGGTTTCTATACAGATTTATTTACGTTTCCATTAGCAACAAGGGAAAGTTACACACAGGCCTGGAAATCAGGGGCCACTGCACCCCCATCCTTCGGGGGCACCGCGGGGGGGGATCATACAGTGATGGGCACTGGGGGTAATGAGAGCCCAGACTAGGGGTACATGTCTAGTGCCCCCCCATTCTGCCTGCCCCTAGTCCCAGTCACCTCAGTAATTCACCCTTCCCTGGCAGCGCGCCCCCCAAAAGATACTGTAGAAATGGAGCATAAGCTCTTCAGACAAAAGTCCCGTTATCCCCTTACGGCATCACTCGGGGCCCCCCCATCTCACTGCCCATTGAGGGCGATCAAGTCGATTTAGTGAGGGGATTTGGCACGTTGTGTCTTTCCTTTGATTTGGGGCCAAAACTGCCTGTTTGAACTTAAATCCCCCCCTTGTCTGTGTCCCCCCCCCACTCCCACCCTATCTCCTTACAGCAGGAAACTGGGGTTCTGCCACTTTAGTTCTCTCACTACAAACACACAGGGTATAATACAGTAACAACTGGTACCAGAACCGGTGAGAGGCATCAGCTCTGCTGGGAGTTATAGTAGCCTTACTGTAGGAGAGCAGGAGTATAGGGATACTGTACCCCCTACTGTATATGATAAGGATATTAGCAGTCACTGAGGGGTTCTGTGCCCCCCATATAAAGGCACAAGGCTGCAGGCTGAGTTATACAGGGAACTCTGAGTATCACTCATGTATTATAAGGGATAATGTACCCCCTACTGTAAATGATAAGGATATTAGCAGTCACTGAGGGGTTCTGTGCCCATATAAAGGCACAAGGCTGAAGGCTGAGTTATACAGGGAACTCTGAGTATCACTCATGTATTATAAGGGATAATGTACCCCCTACTGTAAATGATAAGGATATTAGCAGTCACTGAGGGGTTCTGTGCCCCCCATATAAAGGCACAAGGCTGCAGGCTGAGTTATACAGGGAACTCTGAGTATCACTCATGTATTATAAGGGATAATGTACCCCCTACTGTAAATGATAAGGATATGGGGGTGGATATAGAGGTGCCCTGTTTCGTACAGTTTGGATATAGGGGTGCCAGGCTCCTGTAGTTTGGGGGGGGGACCTTGTCAGTTCCTGCTCGGACCCTAGGGGGCGGGGCTGAGTGGGTAGGAAGTGGCTGTCAGGGTTCCTGGGGAGAAGCTAATTAAGGGAATGAGAGTTAATTAAGCAGAAGGCTCGTTAGTGTCGCTATTAGCAGCCGCTTGTCACTGCTGTTTGTACAAAGCCCCCAACTCGTCACGGTCACAGAAAATGGGAAATGGCCACTTAGGGCCCGTCTGGCTACTGGGAAACACCATCCTCTCCTCCTAAATCCTGTGATACCCACGGGGTACTGGGGAAAAGTATTATACCCCTCCCTGGGGCAAAGTATTATCCCCCTCCCTGGGGCAGAGTATTATCCTTCTCCCTGGGGCAGAGTATTATCCCCCTCCCTGGGGCAGAGTATTATCCCCCTCCCTGGGGAAAAGTATTATCCCCCTCCCTGGGGCAGAGTATTATCCCCCTCCCTGGGGCAGAGTATTATCCCCCTCCCTGGGGCAGAGTATTATCCCCCTCCCTGGGGCAGAGTATTATCCCCCTCCCTGGGGCAGAGTATTATCCCCCTCCCTGGGGCAGAGTATTATCCCCCTCCCTGGGGCAGAGTATTATACCCCTCCCTGGGGCAGAGTATTATACCCCTCCCTGGGGCAGAGTATTATCCCCCTCCCTGGGGCAGAGTATTATACCCCTCCCTGGGGCAGAGTATTATCCTTCCCCTGGGGCAGAGTATTATCCCCCTCCCTGGGGCAAAGTATTATCCCCCTCCCTGGGGCAGAGTATTATCCCCCTCCCTGGGGCAGAGTATTATCCCCCCCTTGGGCCCCCTGGGGCAGAGTATTATCCCCCTCCTGGGGCAGAGTATTATCCCCTCCCTGGGGCAAGTATTATCCCCCTCCCTGGGGCAGAGTATTATCCCCCTCCCTGGGGCAGAGTATTATCCCCCTCCCTGGGGCAGAGTATTATCCCCCTCCCTGGGGCAGAGTATTATCCCCCTCCCTGGGGCAGAGTATTATCCCCCTGGGCAGAGTATTATCCCCCTCCCTGGGGCAAAGTATTATCCCCTCCCTGGGGCAGAGTATTATCCCCTCCCTGGGGGCAGAGTATTATCCCCCTCCCTGGGGCAGAGTATTATCCCCCTCCTGGGGGCAGAGTATTATCCCCCTCCTGGGGCAAAGTATTATCCCTCACCTGGGGCAAAGTATTATCCCCTCTCCTGGGGCAGAGTATTATCCCCTCCCTGGGCAGAGTATTATCCCCTCCCTGGGGGCAGAGTATTATCCCCCTCCCTGGGGCAGAGTATTAATCCCCTCCCTGGGGCAGAGTATTATCCCTCTCCCTGGGCAGAGTATTATCCCCCTCCTAGTATTATCCCTCCCTGGGGCAGAGTATTATCCCCCTCCCTGGGGCAGAGTATTATCCCCCTCCCTGGGGCAGAGTATTATCCCCCTCCCTGGGGCAGAGTATTATCCCCCTCCCTGGGGCAGAGTATTATCCCCCTCCCTGGGGCAGAGTATTATCCCCCTCCCTGGGGCAGAGTATTATCCCCCTCCCTGGGGCAAAGTATTATCCCCCTCCCTGGGGCAGAGTATTATCCCCCTCCCTGGGGCAGAGTATTATCCCCCTCCTGGGGCAGAGTATTATCCCCCTCCCCTGGGCAGAGTATTATCCCCCTCCTGGGGCAGAGTATTATCCCCTCCCTGGGGCAGAGTATTATTTCCCCTCCTGGGGCAGAGTATTATCCCCTCCCTGGGGCAGAGTATTATCCCCTCCCTGGGGCAGAGTATTATCCCCCTCCCTGGGGCAGAGTATTATCCCCCTCCCTGGGGCAAAGTATTATCCCCCTCCCTAGGGCAGAGTATTATCGCCCTCCCTGGGGCAGAGTATTATCCCCCTCCCTGGGTAGAACTGCCCCGGCTATTACTGAGCATGCTCAGATCCTCTCCCAGCAGATGAATGTTATATAGCAACTCGGCCCGGGCCCTATTTATATTAGGGTGTGGGGTTGGGGGGCCGCCCTTGGGTGCCTATGTATTTGTTTTTTAATTTAAAAAAATGCCCCCAGTCTCTGCCACGGATTTCCATAGAAAATGCTCCCTGGTACAGCGCCCCCTGCTGAGCTTCATGCTTATATCCTATCCCTCCCAACTGGTACAGCGCCCCCTGCTGAGCCTCATGCTTATATCCTATCCCTCCCTGGTACAGCGCCCCCTGCTGAGCCTTATGCTTATATCCCCCTCCCTGGTACAGCGCCCCCTGCTGAGCCTTATGCTTATATCCTATCCCTCCCAACTGGTACAGCGCCCCCTGCTGAGCCTCATGCTTATATTCTATCCCTCCCTGGTACAGCGCCCCCTACTGAGCCTCATGCTTATATCCTATCCCTCCCTGGTACAGCGCCCCCTGCTGAGCCTTATGCTTATATCCCCCTCCCTGGTACAGCGCCCCTGCTGAGCCTTATGCTTATATCCTATCCCTCCCAACTGGTACAGCGCCCCCTGCTGAGCCTCATGCTTATATTCTATCCCTCCCTGGTACAGCGCCCCCTACTGAGCCTCATGCTTATATTCTATCCCTCCCTGGTACAGCGCCCCCTGCTGAGCCTCATGCTTATATCCTATCCCTCCCAACTGGTACAGCGCCCCCTGCTGAGCCTTATGCTTATATCCTATCCCTCCCTGGTACAGCGCCCCCTGCTGAGCCTCATGCTTATATCCTATCCCTCCCAACTGGTACAGCGCCCCCTGCTGAGCCTCATGCTTATATCCTAATCCTCCCTGGTACAGCGCCCCCTGCTGAGCCTCATGCTTATATCCTATCCCTCCCTGGTACAGCGCCCCCTGCTGAGCCTCATGCTTATATTCTATCCCTCCCTGGTACAGCGCCCCCTGCTGAGCCTCATGCTTATATCCTATCCCTCCCTGGTACAGCGCCCCCTGCTGAGCCTTATGCTTATATCCTATCCCTCCCTGGTACAGCGCCCCCTGCTGAGCCTCATGCTTATATCCTATCCCTCCCTGGTACAGCGCCCCCTGCTGAGCCTCATGCTTATATCCTATCCCTCCCTGGTACAGCGCCCCCTGCTGAGCCTTATGCTTATATCCTATCCCTCCCTGGTACAGCGCCCCCTGCTGAGGCTCATGTTCATCTTATTCCTCCCTAATACAGTGCTTAATTAAAGGAATGTTTTATGCTTTCAAAGTTGTCCACAGGGGGCCGCCATCTTGTTACTTTACAAGATCATCTTTTGTAAGGGCACGCACATGCTCAGTGGGCTCTGGGCTGCTGTAGGGAGGTGGAGCTTATGGATCAGAGTAAATTACCAAACAGCGCAAGTCAGTTAATAATTAGAAGCAGAATATGCAGACTGCACTGGTTCCCATGTTGCCCTGTAATATAATGTGGGGTTAAGAGTTTTTGTATTGTTTAATGAAACATTTCCCCGCCCCCCAGAGCCAGTGGCTGCATTAATATGCAAAAGAATCCCCCAATGAGAATCCCAGCTGATGTGAGTAAATCCGGCTCCCTGTTCTCTGTTCCTGCAATTGGAGTTGGGAGCAATAAGCACAGTTTCCCAGCACTGAACAAGTCTGTCCCTTTATCCCCATGTCTGATTCCTGTGCCATATAATGACGGGAAAATGCCATCATTATCTCTATATGTAAGGTACCAGCAAGGGGCCTGACACAGGGAATCAGCATTCTCATTGGTCACTTCTTCTGCATTTTTAATTTTTTTTTTCGTCAACCTCTATAGAGAACTAAGGGGATCTCAAAATTAATCCTGGAGGGATTCCCATAAATGATACTGGCCAAGTGATCCCATTGGCTCAGAGACACAGGTGCATCATGGGTACAAGTACATATAAACTAGTGCTGCCCTATTATACACATTGGGTTACAGCATATCATATACATCTTTGGTTATTATATTACTTTGCCATTTACACTAAGCTGAGAGTTACAGCACAACCAGAACACAACACAAAGCGAGGGCTTGCTGAGCAGCCTGGGGGTTCCATACAGACCGGGGGTGCCATACAGACCGGGGGTGCCATACAGACGGGGGGTGCCATACAGACGGGGGGCGCCATACAGACCGGGGGCGCCATACAGACCGGGGGCGCCATACAGACTGGGGGCGCCATACAGCCTGGGGGCGCCATACAGACTGGGGGTGCCATACAGCCTGGGGGTGCCATACAGACTGGGGGCGCCATACAGCCTGGGGGTGCCATACAGACTGGGGGTGCCATACAGCCTGGGGGTGCCATACAGACTGGGGGTGCCATACAGCCTGGGGGTGCCATACAGACTGGGGGTACCATACAGCCTGGGGGTGCCATACAGACTGGGGGTGCCATACAGCCTGGGGGTGCCATACAGACTGGGGGTGCCATACAGCCTGGGGGTGCCATACAGACTGGGGGTGCCATACAGCCTGGGGGGTGCCATACAGACTGGGGGTGCCATACAGACTGGGGGTGCCATACAGACTGGGGGTGCCATACAGACTGGGGGTTCCATACAGACTGGGGGTGCCATACAGACTGGGGGTGCCATACAGCCTGGGGGTGCCATACAGACTGGGGGCGCCATACAGCCTGGGGGTGCCATACAGACTGGGGGTGCCATACAGACTGGGGGTTCCATACAGACATATCATGTTGTTCTGCCTATACACCTACTGGCACAGTTTGGCCTCTCCCCGTGTGTAATGCACACACACCCCCATGCAACTGCTTCATAAACACTGTGACAGAAGTGATTGGTTTGTATCCCCACAACTAAAGCCAATAATGCTCTGTACATTGGGGAGACCATAAGGTGTATATATCACTATATTATATACAGAGAGACCTTTGTAATGGGGGGATGTATTCCCGGGGGGGCTGTTTGTATCAGCAAGCATTTGGGGTCATTACAAGGGGGAAAGAAAAGTCCCACAATAAGGATTCAGCTAAAGTCTCTCCCCAAGCTCAAAGTGCCAGACAGGACTGTGATTGGTTGGCCTGTATGCATGTAGGGAACAGGCAGAGACTAGAGCAAGCAGGCAGGGGAAAGAAGAATATTGGGAGTCGCTCCCTAAGCTCAGTGACATCAGCCAAGAGCAGACTGAGCATGTGCAGTAGTTGGGCAAAAGATGGAGAGCTACTGTGGGCATCTTCAGGGGCATGGGGCTTTATTTCTATAGAGCTTTGGTGCCGTTGGGCTGGTACAGGGGCTCAAACCCCACAGCTAAACATTTCTAGCTTTTTTTTTAGGCTTTAGTTTCCCTTTAAAACCTGAACACTAATTGGTGCACTGTAAGCTTGAGAAAGGGCCCAGAGGGGCCCGAAACGTTGCTTTGTTTGTATGTTCTTGGGCTAATAAACACATTTTTGCACAGTTCATATTTTCAGTGTTACTGGATATTTGTGCTATTGTACATTGATCCCCATACAAGGTGGGGCTGTTCCAGTATCTGCACCTGACACCCTTATGGGGGTACAGAGAGCTGAGCCCCCCAATTATCTGCTATAGTTATTATACAGAGACACAAGCTGTGACCAAAGTCCCAGTCCCTTTGCTGATACAAACAGCCCCCCCGGGAATACATTCCCCCATTACAAAGGTCTCTCTGTATATAATATAGTGATATATGCACCTTATGGTCTCCCCAATGTACAGAGCATTATTGGCTTTAGTTGTGGGGATACAAACCAATCACTTCTGTCACAGTGTTTATGAAGCAGTTGCATGGGGGTGTGTGTGCATTACACACGGGGAGAGGCCAAACTGTGCCAGTAGGTGTATAGGCAGAACAACATGATATGTCTGTATGGCACCCCCAGTCTGTATGGCACCCCCAGTCTGTATGGCACCCCCAGGCTGTATGGCACCCCCAGGCTGTATGGCACCCCCCGTCTGTATGGCGCCCCCAGGCTGTATGGCACCCCCAGGCTGTATGGCACCCCCAGTCTGTATGGCACCCCCAGGCTGTATGGCACCCCCCGTCTGTATGGCGCCCCCAGGCTGTATGGCACCCCCAGGCTGTATGGCACCCCCAGTCTGTATGGCACCCCCAGGCTGTATGGCGCCCCCAGTCTGTATGGCACCCCCAGTCTGTATGGCACCCCCAGTCTGTATGGCACCCCCAGTCTGTATGGCACCCCCAGTCTGTATGGCACCCCCCGTCTGTATGGCGCCCCCAGGCTGTATGGCACCCCCAGGCTGTATGGCACCCCCAGTCTGTATGGCACCCCCAGGCTGTATGGCGCCCCCGGTCTGTATGGCGCCCCCCGTCTGTATGGCGCCCCCCGTCTGTATGGCGCCCCCGGTCTGTATGGCGCCCCCGGTCTGTATGGCGCCCCCAGGCTGTATGGCACCCCCAGTCTGTATGGCACCCCCGGGCTGTATGGCGCCCCCGGTCTGTATGGCGCCCCCGGTCTGTATGGCGCCCCCGGTCTGTATGGCGCCCCCGGTCTGTATGGCACCCCCGGTCTGTATGGCACCCCCGGTCTGTATGGCACCCCCAGGCTGTATGGCACCCCCAGTCTGTATGGCACCCCCAGTCTGTATGGAACCCCCAGGCTGTATGGAACCCCCAGTCTGTATGGAACCCCCAGTCTGTATGGCACCCCCAGGCTGTATGGAACCCCCAGTCTGTATGGCACCCCCAGTCTGTATGGCACCCCCAGTCTGTATGGCACCCCCAGTCTGTATGGCACCCCCCAGTCTGTATGGCACCCCCAGTCTGTATGGCACCCCCAGTCTGTATGGAACCCCCAGTCTGTATGGAACCCCCAGTCTGTATGGAACCCCCAGTCTGTATGGCACCCCCAGGCTGTATGGAACCCCCAGGCTGTATGGCACCCCCAGGCTGTATGGAACCCCCAGGCTGCTCAGCAAGCTCTCGCTTTGTATTGTGTTCTGGTTGTGCTGTAACTCTCCACTTAGTGTAAATAGTAAAGTAATAGAATAACAAACATAATATAATAACAAAAAATAATAACAGTTCCCAGCATGCCATAAGTGACCAACTTGCAAAATGGCAGCTCCCAGTGGTGGGGAGGTTTTGCTTTCTATACATGGACATTTCTCCTAAAGTATCACTACCTTCTGTTTCTCTATTGCACTTTACTGCCCTGCTGGGAGGCTGTTCCCTGTACCTACCCCCCTTTCTGTAAAGTAGCACTTCCTTATGTTCCCTTTCAGCCCCCCCCCCCCCTATTCCTTTTCTGTATTAGTCCCACCGGCCCTGCTGGGAGGCTGCTCTGTGCCCACCATTACACCCCCCCCCTGGAGGAACACGCTGTCCCCATGGCTGCTGGTGTCCCCATTCCGTAGAGGATGAGACATGGATTCCAGTCAGGGATAATGGGCTGAGGGAATGGCTGGAATCTGCTGCTGGGATCTGACTCCCCCCGGGGATTTGTCTGGGACATTGTTACTCACTGCCTGACGCAGACACAGAGGGATAATGTGACTCCTTGTGGGTGGGGGACACAACACATTGAGGGGCATTGGGTTTCACTGGGAGCCTTTTCCTTGAAGAAACCTTGGCCTCGGAGCTCACACTCACTGATCAATGAAAGTATCTACCAATGAATGTTCTTCCAACTGTATCTGCATCTATTGCCCCACACAGGTCATATTTATATTATAAATCCAATAGATTGGCCTAGAGTCCCTCCTATGTTTGTATCTCTTTCCCCTATTAATAATAATATAAACCCAGTGAGAATGAGAAATGAATGGGTATTGGGGAGTTGTATCAGGAGTCAGAACCAGCAGTGCAGGGAAGGGAAAGGGACAGACAAAGTGACAGTTACACATAACTATAAACCCAGTGAGAATGAGGGATGAATGGGTATTGGGGAGTTGTATCAGGAGTCAGAACCAGCAGTGCAGGGAAGGGACAGACACAGTGACAGTTACACATAACTATAAACCCAGTGAGAATGAGGAATGAATGGGTATTGGGGAGTTGTATCAGGAGTCAGAACCAGCAGTGCAGGGAAGGGAAAGGGACAGACACAGTGACAGTTACACATAACTATAAACCCAGTGAGAATGAGGGATGAATGGATATTGGGGAGTTGTATCAGGAGTCAGAACCAGCAGTGCAGGGAAGGGAAAGGGACAGACACAGTGACAGTTACACATAACTATAAACCCAGTGAGAATGAGGAATGAATGGGTATTGGGGAGTTGTATCAGGAGTCAGAACCAGCAGTGCAGGGAAGGGAAAGGGACAGGCACAGTGACAGTTACACATAACTATAAACCCAGTGAGAATGAGGGATGAATGGATATTGGGGAGTTGTATCAGGAGTCAGAACCAGCAGTGCAGGGAAGGGACAGACACAGTGACAGTTACACATAACTATAAACCCAGTGAGAATGAGGAATGAATGGGTATTGGGGAGTTGTATCAGGAGTCAGAACCAGCAGTGCAGGGAAGGGAAAGGGACAGACACAGTGACAGTTACACATAACTATAAACCCAGTGAGAATGAGGAATGAATGGGTATTGGGGAGTTGTATCAGGAGTCAGAACCAGCAGTGCAGGGAAGGGAAAGGGACAGACACAGTGACAGTTACACATAACTATAAACCCAGTGAGAATGAGGAATGAATGGATATTGGGGAGTTGTATCAGGAGTCAGAACCAGCAGTGCAGGGAAGGGAAAGGGACAGACACAGTGACAGTTACACATAACTATAAACCCAGTGAGAATGAGGGATGAATGGATATTGGGGAGTTGTATCAGGAGTCAGAACCAGCAGTGCAGGGAAGGGAAAGGGACAGACACAGTGACAGTTACACATAACTATAAACCCAGTGAGAATGAGGAATGAATGGATATTGGGGAGTTGTATCAGGAGTCAGAACCAGCAGTGCAGGGAAGGGAAAGGGACAGACACAGTGACAGTTACACATAACTATAAACCCAGTGAGAATGAGGGATGAATGGATATTGGGGAGTTGTATCAGGAGTCAGAACCAGCAGTGCAGGGAAGGGAAAGGGACAGACACAGTGACAGTTACACATAACTATAAACCCAGTGAGAATGAGGAATGAATGGGTATTGGGGAGTTGTATCAGGAGTCAGAACCAGCAGTGCAGGGAAGGGAAAGGGACAGTGACAGTTACACATAACTATAAACCCAGTGAGAATGAGGGATGAATGGATATTGGGGAGTTGTATCAGGAGTCAGAACCAGCAGTGCAGGGAAGGGAAAGGGACAGACACAGTGACAGTTACACATAACTATAAACCCAGTGAGAATGAGGGATGAATGGATATTGGGGAGTTGTATCAGGAGTCAGAACCAGCAGTGCAGGGAAGGGAAAGGGACAGACACAGTGACAGTTACACATAACTATAAACCCAGTGAGAATGAGGGATGAATGGATATTGGGGAGTTGTATCAGGAGTCAGAACCAGCAGTGCAGGGAAGGGAAAGGGACAGACACAGTGACAGTTACACATAACTATAAACCCAGTGAGAATGAGGGATGAATGGATATTGGGGAGTTGTATCAGGAGTCAGAACCAGCAGTGCAGGGAAGGGAAAGGGACAGACACAGTGACAGTTACACATAACTATAAACCCAGTGAGAATGAGGGATGAATGGATATTGGGGAGTTGCCCGGAATGAGATTCTCCCTCACACAGAGCGGCCGCCATGTTGTTACTTTCCCGCCTTTTGCAAACAGCAGATTCTGATTGGCCGGCAGTAAGAAGACAAATAGGGAGGCGGGTTTGTGGGCGGTAACAACAGATGAGTGACAGCGGCTCAATGAGGCGGAACAGCTAATGCGCTTCCCAGAAAGCAATGCGCAGACAGTATTTTGGCGCTGTTACTATGGGAACAACAGGTAAATCAGTTCCAGTGGGAGGAGCGGCCGGGAAGGCGGGAATGTGTGGGCGGGGGGAATGTGTGGGCGGGGGGAATGTGTGGGCGGGGCTCTGAGCGCTGCAGTTCGGGTGCCATTAGGGAACATGAGGGGGGGGCGGGGCCGCACAGATAGCGGTGTCCGGTTAACCCTGTGCTGCCCATTAATCACTCGGCCCTGGGAGCCGATTAGGGACGGTTTCACTTAACCCTGATAAATAGCGGCCGCTGTATTATTACTGGGGGGGTATCGGGTATCCGGGGGTATCGGGTATCCGGAGGGCTCGGCGCTGCCAAAGGCCGTGAGTAATGACCCCCAGCAGGGACTGAGCCTCTGCCTACTACAGCATGGCCACGCCCAGTTCTGGGTGATTGACACCTTTTCATGAGGCCATAGGGACCCAATGCAGTAGGTGCTGCTAACAGGGCTGGGGCGCCCCCTGCAGGTCAGAGCATTAAATCTATTGGTCACTGTTGCCCTGGGGGCAGGTGCCGTAGTGTTGAGGGGTACAAACCAGATCCCTCCTTAGGCCCAGATTGTACCCCGGGCGCTCAGGGGGTGTGTCTGATGCCCAAGTGCCCAAGTGGGAATGGGATAGGGACCTTAGATTGTAAGCTCACTGGGGCAGGGGCTGATGGGAATGGGATAGGGACCTTAGAGTGTAAGCTCACTGGGGCAGGGGCTGATGGGAATGTGATAGGGACCTTAGAGTGTAAGCTCACTGGGGCAGGGGCTGATGGGAATGGGATAGGGACCTTAGATTGTAAGCTCACTGGGGCAGGGACTGATGGGAATGGGATAGGGACCTTAGAGTGTAAGCTCACTGGGGCATGGACTGATGGGAATGTGATAGGGACCTTAGAGTGTAAGCTCACTGGGGCAGGGGCTGATGGGAATGGGATAGGGACCTTAGAGTGTAAGCTCACTGGGGCAGGGGCTGATGGGAATGTGATAGGGACCTTAGAGTGTAAGCTCACTGGGGCAGGGGCTGATGGGAATGGGATAGGGACCTTAGATTGTAAGCTCACTGGGGCAGGGACTGATGGGAATGGGATAGGGACCTTAGAGTGTAAGCTCACTGGGGCAGGGGCTGATGGGAATGGGATAGGGCCCTTAGATTGTAAGCTCACTGGGGCAGGGACTGATGGGAATGGGATAGGGACCTTAGAGTGTAAGCTCACTGGGGCAGGGACTGATGGGAATGGGATAGGGACCTTAGAGTGTAAGCTCACTGGGGCAGGGGCTGATGGGAATGGGATAGGAAATCTCAGGCCGAGCCATTGACCCCCCAAGCAGCTGCCCCATCTCATTGAGTCTCTATGAGGGCAGATCTGTGGGGCCCGGGGGGGCAGTAGTTAATGGCCCCTCTCTTTCCCCCGGCGCCTCATTAGGGGCCTCACGTTCTGCTCTCAGGGAAGATAAAGTGACGCTCACTTTGGTGCCGTCTCGCTGTCTGGGTGCTGTCTCCTTCCGACAAATGAGATACTCATTAGCACTGTGTTGTGCCGCTCAGTAATACATTGGCTCATACCCTGTATGGGGGGGTATGATAGATACCCGGGGGGGGGGGCAGGTGGCGGAAGTTGCACATCAGCAGCTTTGGGCACTGTGTGTGGCCCCTGTGTGTGTGCCCCTGTATGTGACCGCTGTGTGTGTGGCCCCTGTGAGTGTGTTGCCCCTGTGAGTGTGTTGCCCCTGTATGTGGCCCCTGTGTGTGTGTATGGCCCCTGTGTGTGTGTGGCCCCTGTGAGTGTGTTGCCCCTGTATGTGGCCCCTGTGTGTGTGTGTGGCCCCTGTGAGTGTGTTGCCCCTGTGAGTGTGTTGCCCCTGTATGTGGCCCCTGTGTGTGTGTGTGGCCCCTGTGAGTGTGTTGCCCCTGTGAGTGTGTTGCCCCTGTATGTGGCCCCTGTGTGTGTGTTGCCCCTGTATGTGGCCCCTGTGTGTGTTTGTGCCCCTGTATGTGGCCCCTGTGTGTGTATGTGCCCCTGTATGTGGCCGCAGTGTGTGTGGCACCTGTGAGTGTGTTGCCCCTGTATGTGGCCCCTGTGTGTGTGTGCCCCTGTATGTGGCCCCTGTGTGTGTTTGTGCCCCTGTGTGTGTGTGTGTGCCCCTGTGTGTGTGGCCCCTGTGAGTGTGTGTGCCCCTGTGTGTGTATGTGCCCCTGTATGTGGCCCCTGTGTGTGTGTGTGCCCCTGTATGTGGCCCCTGTGTGTGTTTGTGCCCCTGTGTGTATGTGGCCCCTGTGAGTGTGTGTGCCCCTGTGTGTGTGTTGCCCCTGTATGTGACCGCTGTGTGTGTGGCCCCTGTGTGTGTGTATGTGGCCCCTGTGAGTGTGTGTCCCCCTGTGTGTGTGTTGCCCCTGTATGTGGCCCCTGTGTGTGGCCCCTGTGTGTGTGTGTGTGGCCCCTGTGTGTGTGTGTGGCCCCTGTGTGTGTGTGTGGCCCCTGTGTGTGTGTGTGTGTGTGGCCCCTGTGTGTGTGTGGCCCCTGTGTGTGTGTGTGGCCCCTGTGTGTGTGTGTGGCCCCTGTGTGTGTGTGTGTGTGTGTGTGGCCCCTGTGTGTGTGTGTGTGGCCCCTGTGTGTGTGTGTGGCCCCTGTGTGTGTGTGGCCCCTGTGTGTGTGTGTGGCCCCTGTGTGTGTGTGTGGCCCCTGTGTGTGTGTGTGTGTGGCCCCTGTGTGTGTGTGTGTGTGGCCCCTGTGTGTGTGTGTGGCCCCTGTGTGTGTCTCTGGTTGCAGGAGCCACAGGGAAGGGGGGCAGTAATTCTCCTGGCACAGGGAGTTGGGCAGTAGATTGTGAGTTATGGCCACTTCACCCCCAAGCTCATTAATTGCCCCCTCTGTATCCCACATCTGTCCCCATCCCTGCACTTACCCCAAACCTGCTGCCCCATGGGGGCAATTGTGCTCTCTGTGTGAGACAAACGTGTGTTACACACTCAGGGCACAAGCGGCCTATTGCCACACGTGTGTTTGTGCCAGCGGGGTTGGTACCAATTCCCCAGGGTCACTATTGGGCATTGGGCAGTCCCATTTCATTCTCCTCCCCCCTATTAGCCACTTTATGGGTCAGTCCCTGGTTTCCCCAGTACCCCTGATATGTGGGACGCGGCTGTTAGTGGAGGGGAGGAGCCTTGCCTGGCAGTGCACCGTGGGACGTGGCCGTTAGACAGAGGGGAGGAGCCTTGCCTGGCAGTGCACCGTGGGACGTGGCCGTTAGACAGAGGGGAGGAGCCTTGCCTGGCAGTGCACCGTGGGACGTGGCCGTTAGACAGAGGGGAGGAGCCTTGCCTGGCAGTGCACTGTGGGACGTGGCCGTTAGGCGGAGAGGAGGAGCCTTGCCTGGCAGTGCACCGTGGGACGTGGCCGTTAGAGAGAGGGGAGGAGCCTTGCCTGGCAGTGCACCGTGGGACGTGGCCGTTAGACAGAGGGGAGGAGCCTTGCCTGGCAGTGCACCGTGGGACGTGGCCGTTAGGCAGAGGGGAGGAGCCTTGCCTGGCAGTGCACCGTGGGACGTGGCCGTTGGGCAGAGGGGAGGAGCCTTGCCTGGCAGTGCACCGTGGGATGTGCCTGGCAGTGCACCGTGGGACGTGGTCGTTGGGCAGAGGGGAGGAGCCTTGCCTGGCAGTGGGACGTGGCCGTTAGGCAGAGGGGAGGAGCCTTGCCTGGCAGTGGGACGTGGCCGTTAGGCAGAGGGGAGGAGCCTTGCCTGGCAGTGGGACGTGGCTGTTAGGCAGAGGGGAGGAGCCTTGCCTGACAGTGGGACGTGGCCGTTAGGCAGAGGGGAGGAGCCTTGCCTGGCAGTGGGATGTGGCCGTTAGGCAGAGGGGAGGAGCCTTGCCTGACAGTGGGACGTGGCCGTTAGGCAGAGGGGAGGAGCCTTGCCTGGCAGTGCACCGTGGGACGTGGCCGTTAGACAGAGGGGAGGAGCCTTGCCTGGCAGTGCACTGTGGGACGTGGCCGTTAGACGGAGAGGAGGAGCCTTGCCTGGCAGTGCACCGTGGGACGTGGCCATTAGACGGAGAGGAGGAGCCTTGCCTGGCAGTGCACCGTGGGACGTGGCCGTTAGACAGAGGGGAGGAGCCTTGCCTGGCAGTGCACTGTGGGACGTGGCCGTTAGACGGAGAGGTGGAGCCTTGCCTGGCAGTGCACTGTGGGACGTGGTCGTTAGACAGAGGGGAGGAGCCTTGCCTGGCAGTGCACCGTGGGACGTGGCTGTTAGACAGAGGGGAGGAGCCTTGCCTGGCAGTGCACCGTGGGACGTGGCCGTTAGACAGAGGGGAGGAGCCTTGCCTGGCAGTGCACCGTGGGACGTGGTCGTTGGGCAGAGGGGAGGAGCCTTGCCTGGCAGTGGGACGTGGCCGTTAGGCAGAGGGGAGGAGCCTTGCCTGGCAGTGGGACGTGGCCGTTAGGCAGAGGGGAGGAGCCTTGCCTGGCAGTGGGACGTGGCCGTTAGGCAGAGGGGAGGAGCCTTGCCTGGCAGTGGGATGTGGCCGTTAGGCAGAGGGGAGGAGCCTTGCCTGGCAGTGGGACGTGGCCGTTAGGCAGAGGGGAGGAGCCTTGCCTGACAGTGGGACGTGGCCGTTAGGCAGAGGGGAGGAGCCTTGCCTGACAGTGGGACGTGGCCGTTAGGCAGAGGGGAGGAGCCTTGCCTGGCAGTGGGATGTGGCCGTTAGGCAGAGGGGAGGAGCCTTGCCTGGCAGTGGGATGTGGCCGTTAGGCAGAGGGGAGGAGCCTTGCCTGACAGTGGGATGTGGCCGTTAGGCAGAGGGGAGGAGCCTTGCCTGACAGTGGGACGTGGCCGTTAGGCAGAGGGGAGGAGCCTTGCCTGACAGTGGGACGTGGCCGTTAGGCAGAGGGGAGGAGCCTTGCCTGACAGTGGGATGTGGCCGTTAGGCAGAGGGGAGGAGCCTTGCCTGACAGTGGGACGTGGCCGTTAGGAGGAGGGGAGATTAAGGGGATCGGCAGCAGCTGCCCCGCTCGAATACTTGGCATTTTGCCCCAAGATGAAATTTCAGGATCACCAACGCCAGGAGAGATTGGGCTGAAGGGGCAGCGGGGCGGCCAAGTGCCCAGTGACTTAGCGCTGTGTTAGGGAACGAGCTGCCCCCGGGCATGATGGGACGGCTGCTGGGATTATGGGAATTACTGCATTTGTCACTGGCCGGGAATGTCCAACATTGTGCCCCCCCCCCGTACCAACATACTGGCACGGTCTGTGCCCAATAGCGAGGCCTTTATATGAGCGGGCAGTTAGCTCGGGGTGCCCCTGTGTATGTGGCAGCAGTGATACCCACGGGGGGGCAGCAGCGATACCCACAGGGGGCAGCAGCGATACCCACGGGGGGCAGCAGCGATACCCACGGGGGCCGCAGCGATACCCACGGGGGGCAGCAGCGATACCCACAGGGGGCAGCAGCGATACCCACAGGGGGCAGCAGCGATACCCACGGGGGGCAACAGCGATACCCACGGGGGGCAGCAGCGATACCCACGGGGGCCGCAGCGATACCCACGGGGGGCAGCAGCGATACCCACGGGGAAGCAGCGATACCCACGGGGGCAGCAGCGATACCCACGGGGGGCAGCAGCGATACCCACGGGGGGCAGCAGCGATACCCACGGGGGGCAGCAGCGATACCCACGGGGAAGCAGCGATACCCACGGGGGCAGCAGCGATACCCACGGGGGGCAGCAGCGATACCCACGGGGGCAGCATCGATACCCACGGGGGGCAGCAGCGATACCCACGGGGGGCAGCATCGATACCCACGGGGGGCAGCAGCGATACCCACGGGGGGCAGCACAATACCCACGGGGGGCAGCAGCGATACCCACGGGGGGCAGCACAATACCCACGGGGGGCAGCAGCGATACCCACGGGGGGCAGCAGCGATACCCACGGGGGGCAGCAGCGATACCCACGGGGGGCAGCACAATACCCACGGGGGGGCAGCAGCGATACCCACGGGGAAGCAGCGATACCCACGGGGGGCAGCGATACCCACGGGGGCAGCAGCGATACCCACGGGGGGGAATCTGCCGGGAGACTCGGGTCGCAGGTTTCGCTTAAATCCTCGCTGCTGCCCTTTGGTTCAGTTCAGGGGTAGCAAGTTTGTTTCCCACGTTTTATTGCCCCCCTGGCACTTACTTACTGAGATGGGTCCCCCCTGTGCCCGAGGGAGCTAACGAGGCCGGGGCAGCGGAGCTAATTGCCTTCCTGTAGCCTCTCCCTCTGGGGCAATAGAATAAATCCTGGCACAGAACCAGTAAAGATGGGACGGAGCTGGAGATCAGTCAGGGGCAGATTTATTGCGCTGAACCCCACAAACATTTCTGGGGGTTAAACACGAATGGAGGGAAGGTTTGTATGTAGAGAGCTGAGTACAGAGCCAGAATTGGCATCGAGTGGGGCCAGAGAGCCCGAATCCAACAGCACCAAGCACTTTCCTAAACAGATCTCACCATCAGCATAGGAAGGGGTTCCTTACTGTAAGGGCAGTCAGGTTATGGGGTTCCCTACCAAGAGAGGGGGAATGAGTGATTCATTGGGGGTGGGGAGGAAAGGGGATCTCACCATCAGCATAGGAAGGGGTTCCTTACTGTAAGGGCAGTCAGGTTATGGGATTCCCTACCCAGAGAGGGGGAACGAGTGATACATTGGGGGTGGGGAGGAAAGGGGATCTCACCATCAGCATAGGAAGGGGTTCCTTACTGTAAGGGCAGTCAGGTTATGGGGTTCCCTACCCAGAGAGGGGGAATGAGTGATACATTGGGGGTGGGGAGGAAAGGAGATCTCACCATCAGCATAGGAAGGGGTTCCTTACTGTAAGGGCAGTCAGGTTATGGGGTTCCCTACCAAGAGAGGGGGAATGAGTGATTCATTGGGGGTGGGGAGGAAAGGGGATCTCACCATCAGCATAGGAAGGGGTTCCTTACTGTAAGGGCAGTCAGGTTATGGGGTTCCCTACCAAGAGAGGGGGAATGAGTGATAAATTGGGGGTGGGGAGGAAAGGGGATCTCACCATCAGCATAGGAAGGGGTTCCTTACTGTAAGGGCAGTCAGGTTATGGGGTTCCCTACCCAGAGAGGGGGAATGAGTGATACATTGGGGGTGGGGAGGAAAGGAGATCTCACCATCAGCATAGGAAGGGGTTCCTTACTGTAAGGGCAGTCAGGTTATGGGGTTCCCTACCCAGAGAGGGGGAATGAGTGATACATTGGGGGTGGGGAGGAAAGGGGATCTCACCATCAGCATAGGAAGGGGTTCCTTACTGTAAGGGCAGTCAGGTTATGGCCTGGGCCTGCGGGTGAGTAGCTGATGTTCCCTATAAATTGAATCACGGAGTGGATTGGTCCTTATTGCAGTTAGCCCCGCCTACATATAACTGCTGTGAAATTGGCCCTTGGTGCCCCCCTCACTCCTGCCACACCCCCCCCCCCCCCGCTTATATCTGCAAATGGAACGCATCTGTGGGATAGGATGTTTATTTCCCTATCTAGATTGCAAGCTCTAGGGCCAAGTAATCCCTCCATTTAGTGTAGGTGCCCAGCCTTCCAATAAATCCTTAGGGCCACAATGAGGGCCCCTGCAGGGATGATGCTGGGAATCGGGGCAGGCATGGGGGGGGGGGGGCAGAAGACTGGCACCCCAGCAGCAGGCATGGGATTAGCCCCCGGGGCACAGGACAATGCCCCCAGTGTTGGAGCCGGCGGCTCGTTAGCCAATGGGAGGCGCTGCTGGAATGCGCTTTGCGTGCCACAATGGGCAATAAAGCTGCGGAGCGGGGGCGCATTATCCGCGTATTATCCGCGCAGCTGTCAGCCCCTGGGGGGGCCCCCCGGCACGCTCCCCTCCTGCCCTTGCCCTGCTGCTCCTATTTATCTCTGGGCACAGCCACGTGTAGGGCCCCCCCAGGGAGGAAACCCGAGCCCCCACCTGTTCCCATAATCCCCAGAACACAGAGGAGCCAATGTGGCCCCTGCACCTTCCGCACAAATGGGCCCCAGACTCTCAGACTCATTCACCCCCCCCGGCACCAAACTAAAGCCCCCCCAGCACAGGTTCCCTATACCCCCCCAACTGTCAGGGGCAGTTACAGTATCAGTAACCGGGGGAATTATTATTTCTATTGCACCCTGGCCTCCTGCCCAACAGTGCCCGCCCCCCACCCACAGGGGTGCCACTGCCAGGGGGTAGGGGGCAGCTCTTCTAGTGCAGAAACCCCAGGGGGAGGGGCCTGCGCACAAGAGCTTTCCATCTAGACAGGAAGGGGAGTGAGACGGGAGCATTGCACTAAGAACAGCACCCACCCCAATATACAGCACCCTGCAAGATAGCACCCACCCCAATATACAGCACTCAGCAATACAGCACCCACCCCACTATACAGCACCCCCAATATACAGCACTCAGCAATACAGCACCCCCACTATACAGCACCCACCCCAATATACAGCACCCCCCACTATACAGCACCCACCCCACTATACAGCACCCCCAATATACAGCACCCCGCAATATAGCACCCACCCCAATATACAGCACCCCCACTACAGCATCCCGCAATATAGCACCCACCCCAATATACAGCACCCCCACTATACAACCCCCACCCCAATATACAGCACCCCCACTATACAGCACCCACCCCAATATACAGCACCCCCACTATACAGCCCCCAGCAATACAGCCCCCACCCCAATATACAGCACCCCCACTATACAGCCCCCAGCAATACAGCCCCCACCCCAATATACAGCACCCAGCAATACAGCACCCCCACTATACAGCACCCACCCCAATATACAGCACCCCCACTATACAGCCCCCACTATACAGCCCCCCACCCCCAATATACAGCACCCACCCCTATATACAGCACCCCCACTATACAGCCCCCAGCAATACAGCCCCCACTATACAGCACCCACCCCAATATACAGCACCCCCCACTATACAGCCCCCCCCCAATATACAGCACCCCCACAATACAGCACCCACCCCAATATACAGCACCCCCACTATACAGCCCCCCCAATATACAGCCCCCCACTATACAGCACCCAGCAATACAGACCCCCCACTATATAGCACCCAGCAATACAGGTGGGTGGGGCAGGGGGGCTGAGGAAGGGGCAGGAGGGAGGGGGCAGGGGGCTAATTAAGAGACCGGGGGCTGAAGGAGGGGCAGTCGGGGGGCCACTAAAGAGAAGGTTTCGGCACATTAACACCCTCAGACACTAATTGCTCCGCTGGTGTGAATGGCGAGTCGCTCATTATGCCCCGCCCCTCCCATGAGTCACTGGCTGCTGAGTGACAGGCGGAGCAGGTGCCCTGTTGCTGTCAGTGCTTGGGGGGGGGGGTCCCAAATCTCTGGGGTCCCAGGAACATGATGTCTAACAACTTCCTACACAGCTTTCCCTTTCATCCGGGGGGGCAGGGGGGTATCCTGGGGCCCATTAGCCTCACGGTGTGTATCCCGGGGCCCATTAGCCTCACGGTGTATCCCGGGGCCCATTAGCCTCACGGTGTATCCCGGGGCCCATTAGCCTCACGGTGTATCCCGGGGCCCATTAGCCTCACGTGTTATCCCGGGGCCCATTAGCCTCACGGTGTATCCCGGGGCCCATTAGCCTCACGGTGTTTCCCGGGGCCCATTACCCTCACGGTGTAGCCCGGGGCCCATTAGGCCTCACGGTGTATCCCGGGCCCATTAGCCTCCGGTGTATTCCCGGGGCCCATTAGCACTCACGGTGTTATGCGGGGCCCATAGCCTCACAGGTGTATCCGGGGCCCATTTAGCCCACGTTGTATCCCGGCCATTAGGCCTTCACAGGTGTATCCGGGGCCCATTCAGCCTCCACGGTTAGTATACCGGGGCCATATAGCCTCACTGGTGTATGCCGGGGCCCATTAGCCTCACAGTGGTATCCCGGGCCCATTAGGCCTCCACGGTGTATCCCGGGCCATTAGCCTCACAGTGTATTTCCCGGGGCCCATGAGCCTCACGTGTAATCCCGGGCCCATTGCTCACGGTGTATCCCGGGGGCCCATTAGCCTCCACGTGTATCCGGGGCCCATTAACCTCACGTTGTATCCCGGGGCCCATTTCGCCTCACGGTTGTTATCCCGGGCCCATTAGCCTCACGGTGCTTTCCGGGGCCCATGAGCCTCACGCTGTTATCCCGGGGCCCCATTACCTCACTGTGTATGCCGGGCCCCTAGCATGGTGTATCCCGGGGCCCTATTGCCTCACGGTGTTATCCCGGGCCCCATGTAGCCCTCACGGTGTATCCGGGGCCATTACCTCACGGTGTATCCCGGGGCCCATTACCCCTCACGGTGTATCCGGCCGGCCATTAGCTCACAATGTATCCCGGGGCCCATTACCCTCACGGTGTATCCCGGGGCCCATTAGCCTCACAATGTATCCCGGGGCCCATTACCCTCACAGTGTATCCCGGGGCCCATTACCCTCACAGTGTGAGTGTCAGGGTAGTTATTAGGGGGCAGGACTGGGGGGGAGGGGGGCAGCAGGTTTGTGCCAGGGCCAACAGCTCAGTAATTGCCCCCAGGAATGAAGAACAGAGCAACAAAGGCTTTAATATGGGGCAACAATAAGCCAAAAACACAGGCTGAAAGCAGAGTCGGGGCAAATACTGAGAAACAGGCCAAGGGGGCTCAGCAGTAACAGGGGCAGCAATGACATCAATTGTTATAGATACCTTCTTGCCCAACTGTCTCCATCTTGTCCTACTGTCTCCATCTTGCCCTACTGTCTCCATCTTGCCCTACTGTCTCCATCTTGCCCTACTGTCTCCATCTTGTCCCACTGTCTCCATCTTGCCCTACTGTCTCCATCTTGCCCTACTGTCTCCATCTTGCCCTACTGTCTCCATCTTGTCCTACTGTCTCCATCTTGCCCACTGTCCCCATCTTGTCCTACTGTCCCCATCTTGCCCTACTGTCCCCATCTTGCCCTACTCTGTCTCCATCTTCGCCCTACTGTCCCCATCTTTGCCCTACTGTCTCCATCTTGCCCTACTGTCCCATCTTGTCCCTACTGTGCCCTCTTGCCCTACTGTCTCCCCTCTTGCCCTACTGTCTCCCTCTTGCCCTGGCTGTATCCATTTGTCTACTGTCTCCATCTTGCCTACTGTCCCCATCTTGCCCTACTGTCTCCATCTTGCCCTACGGTTTCCCCATCTTGCCCTACTGTCTCCCTCTTGCCCTACTGTCTCCAATCTTGTCCTACTGTCTCCATCTTGCCCTACGGTCCCCATCTTGCCCTACTGTTCCCATCTTGCCCTACTGTCCCATCTTGCCCTACTGTCTCCATCTTGCCTACTTCCCCATGCTTGCCCTACTGTTCCCCATCTTGCCCTACTGTCCCCATCTTGCCATATTGTCTCCCTCTTGCCCCTACTAGTCTCCCGCTTGCCTGTGTTCTCCATATTGTCCTGCTGTCCCCATCTGCCCCCTACGTGTCCCACATCTTGCGCCTACTGTCATCCACGTCTTCTCTACTGTCCAGTCTTTGCCTACGTCCCATACTTGCCCTTACTGTCCCATCTTGTTCTACGTGTCCCCATCTTGCCCTACTGTCCCCATCTTGCCCTACTGTCTCCATCTTGCCCTACGTCCCATCTTGTTCTACTGTCTCCATCTTGCCCTACTGTCCCCATCTTGCCCTTTACTGTCTCCATCTTTGTTATACTGTCCCCATCTTGCCCTACTGTCCCCATCTTGCCCTACTGTCCCCAGGGCTTGCCCTACTGCTTCCATCTTGCCCTACTGCTCTCCATCTTGCCCTACTGCCCCATCTTGCCCTATGTCTCCATCTGTTCTACTGTCCCCAGCTTGCCCTACTGTCCCATCTTGCCCTACTGTCCCCATTCTTGGCCCTACTGTCTCCAATCTTTGTCCTACTGTCTCCATCTTGCCTACTGTCTCCATCTTGCCCTATGTCTCCATTCTTGCCCTACTGTCTCATCCTTGTTTACTGGTCCCCATTTGCCTACTTCCCCATTCTTTGCCTACTGTCCCATCTTGCCCATACTGTCTCCATCGGTCCCATGTTATCCCCATCTTGCCCTACTGTACCCCATCTTGCCCTACTGTCGTCCATCTTGCCCTACTGTCCCATCTTGCCCTACGTCTCCATCTTGCCCCTACTGTCTCCATCATTGCCCTACTGTCCCCATCATTGCCCTACTGTTCCCCATCTATGCCTACTGTCTTCCATTTCTATGGCCCTACTGTCTCCATCTTAGCACCTACTGAATCCCCATCTTGCACCTACATGTCTCCTCTATGCGCACTCACTGTCCTCATCTTGCCCATACATGTTCCATTCTTGCCCTACTGTCTCCATCTTGCCCTACTGTCCCATCTATGCCCATACTGTACTCCTTCTTTGCCCTACTGGTCATCATCTAGCCCTACATGCTCCATCTTGCCATACTGTCCTCATCTGCCTACTGTCCCCATCTTGCCCTACGTGTCTCCATTCATTGCCCTTACTGTCTTCCAATCTTGCCCTACGTCTCATCACTTTGAGCCTACTGGTCTATCTTGACCCTTACTGTCCCATTCTTGCCCACTGTCTCCATCTTGATCCTACTGTCCTCATCTTGCCCTACTGTCCCCATCTTGCACCTACTGATTCTCCATCTTGTTCTACTGTCATCCATCTTGCCCTGTTACATGTCCCCATCATTCCTTACTGTCCCCATCTTGCCCTACTGTCTCCATTCTTTGCCCGGACTGTTCCCCATCTTGCCCTACTGTCTCCATGCTTGCCCTACTGTCTCCATCTTGCCACTACTGTCCGCCATCTTTGACCTACTGTCCCCATGCTTGCCCTTACATAGTCTCCAATCATATTGCCCTACTGATCTCCGATCTGCCCTACTGTCCCCCATCTTTGCCCTACTGTCTCCATCTTGCCCTACTGTCCTCATCTTGCCCTACTGCCCCATTCTTGCACCATACTGTCTCATATTTTGCCTCTGTCCCCATCTTGCTCCTACTGTCCCCATCTTAGCCTACTAGTCCCCATCTTGCCCTACTTCTCCATCTTGCCCTACTGTCCATCTTATGCCACTACTGTTCCCCATCATTGCCCTATGTCTCCATCTTGTTCTTACTGTCCCCATCTTGCCCTACTGTCACCCATTTGCCCTATGTCCCATCTTGCGCTACTGTCTCCATCTTCGTCTACTGTCTCCATCTTGCCTACTGTCTCCTCTTGCCCTACTGTTCTCAATCTATGCCCTACTGTCTCCATCTTGTTCTACTGTCCCCACTCTGCCCTAACCTGTCCCCATTCTTGCCCTACTCCCGATCTTGCGCCTACTGTCTCCATGCTTGGTTCCTACTGTCCCCATCTTGCGCCTACATTCCGCCACTCTGCCCTACTGTTCTCATTCTTGCCCTACTGTCACCCATCTTGCCTACGTCTGTCTCCATCCTTGCCCTACTGTTCTCCATCATTTGCCACTTAACTGCTCCCCATGCTTGCCCTTACTGTCCCACATCTTGCCTACTGGTCTCCATCTCCCTACTGGCTTCCATCTTGCCCTACTGTCCCCATCTTTGCCTACTGTCTCCATCTTTGCCTTACGGTCCTCAATCTCTGCCCACTGTCTCCAATCTATGCCCTACTGTTCTCCGATCTTTGCCCTTACATGTCCCCATCTTGCCTTACTGTCTCCATCTTGCCCTACTGTCTCATCTTGCCCTTACGTGTCTCCATCTTGCCCTACTGTCCTCATTCATTCACCTACTGTCCCCATCTTGCCCTACTGTCTTCACATCTTGCCCACTGTCTCCATCTTGCCCTTACATGTCATCCATCTTGCCCTTACATGTCCTCATTTCTTGCCTACTGTCCCATCTTAGCCTACTGTCTCCATCTTGTCCTCACTGTCTCCATCTTGCACCTACTGTCCCCATCTTGCGCCTACGTCTTCCATTTTGTTCTTTAGCTGTCTCCATCTATGCCCTAACTGTACCCCTCATTGCACTAAACAAAATGTACCCCATCTTGCCCTACACTTGTCTCCATCAATGACCCTACTAGTCCCCATCTATGCTCCTACTGTCTCCATCTTGCCCTACATGTTACTCCATTATGCACCATACTGTCCCCACTATGCCCTACTGTCCCCAATCTTTGCCCTACTGTCTACCATCATTGCCCTTACATGTCTCCAATCTATGCCTACTGTCCCCTCTTGCCCTTACTGGTCTCCATCTTGCCCTCTGTCCTCATCTTGCCCTACTGTCTCCATCTGCCCTACTGTCTCCATACTTGCCCTACTAGAATCCCAATCTTGCCCTACTGTCTCCATCTTGCCCTACTTGTCTCCATCTTGCCCTACTGTCACTCATCTGCCCGTACTGTCTACATCTTGCCATAGCTGTCCCCATCGTTGCCCTACTTGTCTCCGCTTGCCTACTGTTCCCATCCTTGCCGTACTGTCATCCATGCTTGCACCTACTGTCCTATCTATGCCCTACTGTCCAATCTTGCCCTACTGTCTCCATCTTGTCTACTGTCTCCAATCTTGACCCTACTGATCCCCATACTTATCCCTTACTGTCTCCATCTTGTGTCTACTGTCGCCCAATCTATCCTACTGTCTCCATCTTGTTCTACTGTCTCCATCTTGCCCTTTACTTCCCCAATCTTGCCCTACTGTCCCCATCTTGCCTACTTCCCCATCTATGCACCTACTGTCTCCATTTCTTGCCCTACTGTCCCCCATCTTGCCCTACTGTCCCCATCTTGCCTACTGTCTCCATCTTGCCCTACTTGTCCCCATCTTGCCCTACTGTCCCCATCTTGCCCTCTGTCTCCATCTTGTTACTTAACTGTCCCCATACTTGCCCTACTAGTCCCCATCTTTGCCCTACTGTCCATCTTGCCCTTACTGTCTCCGATCTTTGCACCTACTGTCCCAATCATTGCCCTACTGTCTCCATACTTGCCCTACTGCCCCAGTTCTTGCCCTCTGTCTCCATCTTGCCCTACTAGTCCCCATCATTGCCCTACTGTCTCCATCTTTGCCCATACTGGTCTCATCTTGTCTCCTCACTGTCCCCAATCTTGTCCTTCACTGATCCGCCATCTTGTTTCCTAACTGTCTCCATCTTGTCCTACTGTCTCCAATCTATGCCCTACTGGTACTCCATCTTGCCCATACTAGTCTCCATCTTGTCCTAACTGTCACCCATCTTTGTCCTATGCCCCCATCCTTGCCCTTACTGTATCCCCATCTTGCACCCTACTGTCTTCCATCTTGTATCCTACTGTCCCCATCTTGTCCTACTGTCTCATTCTTGTCCTACTGTCTCCATCTTGTACCTACTGTCTCCCATCTTGCCCTAACTGTCTACCATCATGCCCTACTGTCCCATCTTGCCCTACTGTCTCCACTTGGCCCTAACTGTCTCATTTCTTTTCTAACTAGTCCCCATCTTGCCCTACTGATCCCATCCTTGCCTACTGTCTCCATTGCTTGCCCCTACATGGTTCTCCATCTTGTTCGACTTTCCCCATCTTGCCCTTACTGTCCCTTCTTGCCCTACTTCCCCTATCTTTGCACCTTACTGTCCCCATCCTTGCCATTACTGTCCCATCTTGCCTACTGTCTCCAATCTTGCCCTACTGTCCCCATCTTGCCCTCATGTCCCCATCTTGCCCTACTGTCCCCATCTGGCCATTTGCTGAACTTGGTGCCAAACCTTCAGGCATATTCCCTGATCCACTGGGGGCCAAAGCTAAGTCTATGGATGGGACAGGGGGGACAGATATGGGGGGTCCCTGCAAGACTGGGCACGTTCCCAGGCGCCGCTCCCCCATATTCTGTTCCCCCCAGACCCCCCGTCCCTAATGATTCGAGGAGTCGGAATTCCGAGAGAGCGACAGCTGGATGATTATTCCGGGGAATGTTTCTATTTTCCGCTTCACTTTTTGGAATGAACAGACAAGTCCAATTGATTTGCCAGCGGGGCTCGGGGGGTAATTAAACTCACTCACTTTGTAGCAATTACCCCCTTGGCTGAAACCGACGCAGTGACATCATGTGACATGAACCCCAACGCGCCTCGCCTTCCCCTTTAATTACTCAGTATCCCGTTACCTTGCTGCTTCCATCACAGCCAACAAAGCCACCCCCCGGGGGGCACATTCCCTGTGCCTGAGGGCATTATTTGGCTGCTGATATGGTCGCTAGGCTTAACAACCCTAGCAACCAGTGGTTCGAATGGAACCTGAAGATAAAGACAGCCAGTAACACGCACAAGGAGTATTTAAAGGCAAAGTAAAGGCCCAACTCCAGGCGTATAGAAGTGAAGTGGAGTTTCTTCTAATAAATTCTGTTTTCTGCCACGGAAAGGGGCAGTTAAGGGGGGGTGGGATCACTGTATATAAATATATAAGGGGGGGCAGTGACCGGCCCCACTGGGGGGCACATTAGATGACACTAAGGGTCATTTGCCCCAATGAATGACACAGTGCGCTGTTGTTGCCCCAGTGGGTGCATATTCTACAACTGCCCCTGCAGAGAGGTGGGGGGGCTGATGCTGAAACCCCAATGGCTGCTTATTGTATAGTGACATAGCGGCGCCCCCTGTGACTGCCCGGGGAACGTCAGGCTTTGGCAGCAATTGAGGGGGATAAAGTTACCACTTGAGATTAAGACCCCGGGATTAGTAAATCTCAGCACAGATTCCTCGCACTCGCACACCATTAAATACATGGAGCCCCCCCGCTCAGCTGTGACCCCCCCGCTCAGCTGTGCCCCCCCCCGGCTCTATCGGCGCAGGGAAACCCAATATACAGAGTGTTTGCCCTGAGACGTGCTGTGAGCGCATGTTGGCATTACTGAGGATTAGCCTGTGGCTACGACTCTGGGGGGGCCCCACCGGGGGCTACAGGTGCAGATCTATGAGCCCCGCAGTTTCCCCCCGGGGAAGCCCCCCCCCCCCGCAGCACTGGGTGTAGGGTGCTCTTCCTGCAATGCAGCTTTGGGGGGGGTTCCTATAGGGGAGCCATGATGGGTCGACCTCCTTTGGCTTCTGCACAAGCAATGGAACCTGGGCTCAGAGGCTGAAGCATTTTGATTGGCTGCTGCCCATGGTGTTAGTTGGCACCTGATACAAAAAGTAGCATCTGAGGTCACCAGGCCAGGAGTCTGTCATATCAGCCAATAAACTGTCTCCTCCATCACTGTCTTCCCATAATCCTCCTGTGCCTAAGGCCCCATTCCTGGGAATCAAGGACTTTTCTTCTCAACAGGTGGCGACACACCCAGGGAATAAATGTGCCATTACCCATTAGTGTAAGGAATTAAAGGGAGGTTGTAGAGCATCAAGCCTCCAATGAACCTTCTGTAAAGCCTCAAGCCTCCAATGAACCTTCTGTAGAGCTTCAAGCATCCAATGAACCTTCTGTAGATCCTCAAGCCTCCAATGAACCTTCTGTAGAGCCTCAAGCCTCCAATGAACCTTCTGTAGAGCCTCAAGCATCCAATGAACCTTCTGTAGATCCTCAAGCTTCCAATAAACCTTCTGTAGAGCCTCAAGCTTCCAATGAACCTTTTGTAGAGCCTTAAGCTCCCAATGAACCTTCTGTAGAGCCTCAAGCCTCCAATGAACCTTCTGTAAAGCCTCAAGCCTCCAATAAACCTTCTGTAGAGCATCAAGCCTCCAATGAACCTTCTGTAGAGCCTCAAGCATCCAATGAACCTTCTGTAGAGCCTCAAGCTTCCTATGAACCTTCTGTAGACCCTCAAGCTTCCAGTTAACCTTCTGTAGAGCCTCAAGCCTCCAATGGACTTTCTGTAGAGCCTCAAGCATCCAATGGACCTTCTGGAAGAGCCTCAAGCTTCCAAAGAACCTTCTATAGAGTCTCAAGCCTCCAATGAACCTTCTGTAAAGCCTCAAGCTTCCAATTAACCTTCTGTAAAGCCCCAAGCTTCCAATGAACCTTCTGTAGAACCTCAAGCTTCCAATGAACCTTCTGTAAAGCCTTCAATGAACCTTCTGTAAAGCCTCCAATGAACCTCCTGTAGAGCCTCAAGCCTCCAATTAACCTTCTGTAAAGCCTACAGCCTCCAATGAACCTTCTGTAAAACCTCAAGCTTCCAATGAACCTTCTGTAGAACCTCAAGCCTCTAATGAACCTTCTGTAAAGCCTCCAATGAACCTTCTGTAGAGCCTCCAATGAACCTTCTGTAAAGCTTCCTATGAACCTTCTGTAGAGCCTCAAGCCTCCAATGAACCTTCTGTAGAGCCTCAAGCCTCCAATGAACCTTCTATAGAGCCTCAAGCTCTGTGACACAAACAATGGGTGGGTCTAGAACACCCTGTTGGCAACTTACGGGGGGGGAGCAGTGAGTCTGTGCCTCAATCAGTGGGTGGGACTATCTTATTAATAAATAAATGATTTATTCAATTAATGTATATTAAATATGGGCATTGCATACACTAAGTGCCCGGGGCTGGGGTATGTGCCAACCAATGGCGCGCAGCCTTTAGCTCATTACATACTAAATGGAGGCAGCCGGGTAGATAGAGGCTTGTGGGACAGACTCAGATGGGCTGCTGGGTCACAGCTCAGGGGATTTTGTTTCACTGGTGCCCCCCCCCCCGGGGAATTGTGGCCCCCAACATGGAACTTGCGTTACCCTCTCCCAGAGAGACAGGCAAACTGCACCCCTCAAAGCCTGTTATGGGGCTGAAACCCCCTCAATAACCCGGAGCCCCCTTTGCTGCCCAACAGGCAGCTGACGGATTGGGCAGAATTCTGGCAGGTTCGGTCCATCTTGGCGAATGGAAGAAAAGCGGATTTTTTGGTTCCCAAGCAGATTGAATGAAATCATGTGAGTTTTTGCGTTTCCCAGAATCCTTTGCTGCTCCAGATGGGAATGATTAGGGGTGGGGGCAAGTGGGGCAAATCTGTGGGTGGGGCCGTGCCGGTCCCGGAGCCAATTCCCTAATCCCCCCGCAATGTGATCCGAACCCGGAATGTCGTGTTTGCTGCCAAAAGCCCCCATTGCGCCGCCGCACAGCAAAGTTACCCTCGGCTTAAATGGCAACTGCCTCTCCTCCCCCTGTCTGTGAGTGCCGACCCCTGCCGCCCGGCTCCTTCCCTTGGCATTACCTACTGTCCGGTTCCTTCCCTTGGCATTACCTGCCGCCCGGCTCCTTCCCTTGGCATTACCTGCCCCCCGGCTCCTTCCCTTGGCATTACCTGCCCCCCGGCTCCTTCCCTTGGCATTACCTGCCCCCCGGCTCCTTCCCTTGGCATTACCTGCCCCCGGCTCCTTCCCTTGGCATTACCTGCCCCCCGGCTCCTTCCCTTGGCATTACCTGCCCCCCGGCTCCTTCCCTTGGCATTACCTACCGTCCGGTTCCCTCTTTTGGCATTACCTGCCGCCCGGCTCCTTCCCTTGGCATTACCTGCCCCCCGGCTCCTTCCCTTGGCATTACCTGCCCCCCGGCTCCTTCCCTTGGCATTACCTGCCCCCCGGCTCCTTCCCTTGGCATTACCTGCCCCCCGGCTCCTTCCCTTGGCATTACCCGCCAACACCGCGTCCCTGCCCCCGGCTCATTCCCTTGGCATTACCTGCACCCGGCTCATTCCTTTGGCATTAACTGCCCCCGCGCGTCGGCTCCTTCCCTTGGCATTACTGCCCCCCGGCTCCTTCCTGGCATTACCTGCCCCCGGCTCCTTCCCTTGGCATTACCTGCCCGCCCACTCCCCACGGCTCCTTCCCTTGGCATTACCTGCCCCCTCCCACTCCGGCTCCTTCCCTTGGCATTACCTGCCCCGGCTCCTTTCCTTGGCATTAAACCTGCCCCCCGGCTCCTTCCCTTGGCATTACCTGCCCCCGGCTCCTTCCCTTGGCATTACCTGCCCTCACCCCGGCTCCTTCCGCTTGGCATTACCTGCCCCGGCTCCTTCCTTGGCATTACCCGTTTTGCCCCCGGCTCATTCCTTGGCATTACCTGCCCCGGCTCATTCCCTTGGCATTAATGCCTTGCCCCGCCAGCTCCTTTCCCTTGGCATTAACCTGCCCCCACTGGCTTCCTGTTCTCTGGCATTACCTGCCCCCCCCAGGCCTCCTTCCCATTGGGCATTACCTGCCCCCCCGGCTCTTCCCTTGGCATTACCTGCCCCCCCGGCTCCTTCCCTTGGCATTACCTGCCCCCCGGCTCATTCCCTTGGCATTACCTGCCCCCAGCTCTCCTTCGGCATTACCTGCCCCCCCCCCGGCTATATCCCTTTTCCCTTGGCATTACCTGCCCCGGCTCATTCCCTTATCATTACCTGCCCCCCGGCTCCTTTCCCTTGGCATTACCTGCCCTCCCCCGGCTCCTTTTCCCAATTGGCATTACCTGCCGCATTCATACCCCCCCCGCAGGCTCCTTCCCTTGGCATTAATTACCGCTGCCGCCCAGCTCCTTCCCTTGGCATTACCTGCCCCCCGCTCCTTTCCCTTGGGCATTACCTGCCCCCCCCCGGCTCCTTCCCTTGGCATTACCGACCCCTGCCCCCGGCTCCTTCCCTTGGCATTACCCCGCTGCCCGCCGGGCTCATTCCCTTATCATTACCTGCCCCCCCCCGGCTCCTTCCCTTGGCATTACCTGCCCCCCCCCCCGGCTCCTTCCCTTGGCATTACCTGCCCCCTGGCTCAATAATAAATATCAGAGTCCCTTTTCCCAACACCCCACTCAGGGCAAGTGCCTGGCCACTCAGGGTAACAGTGAATACTATAATACACCTCATGGGGGTGGGGGGCAATAAACCAGAAGATGGGGCAATAAACTCTGGTTGGTAAATACCCAGTGCCCCCAGCAGGAACAGACCCCATGGGTCACACAAACAGACTGCGGGGGCACAGACATAACATAAATAGGGTCAGACATCTGCACCGACACCTGCACCCCCCCAGCCCCTGCCACCCCCAGTACCACGGGAGTTCCAACAGCTCAGTGCTGGGGGGGGGGGAGCAAAATTGTATCCAAACGCCGACATTTTAACCTTTTAATCCTCGCTCTTTCCTCATAACAGATCAGATAGAGGCAGTAATAGACAATGTAAGAGTTAAATTAACCCCCCAATAATAGTGACAAACACAGGGGCAGGAGCAACAGCATCAAAATAGTCAAATACCAATATACCTAAATATTGTCTTTAGTGGGGGGACCAGGGGCAATGTAGAATGTAGTTAGCACCCCAGTATTTATACTAAACAGTGGCTCCCCCATCCCTGTCAAACTGCAACTTTCAACCTTGCCTGATGGAGGCTGCTGGGAACTTCAACAACTAAAGGTTAATCACCATCTCTTCTATGGTTTCCATCTTGCCCTACTGTCCCCATCTTGCCCTACTGTCCCCATCTTGCCCTACTGTCCCCATCTTGCCCTACTGTCTCCATCTTGCCCTACTGTCTCCATCTTGCCCTACTGTCCCCATCTTGCCCTACCAAATACTGGTTCCCCGATCTGTACGACATCTTGCCTACTGTCCCATCTTGCCCTACTGTCTCCATCTTTGTGGCCCTACTGTCCCCATCTTGTCCTATACTGTCCCCATCTTGTCCTACTGTCCCCATCTTGCCCTACTGCTCCATCTTGTCCTACTGTCTCCATCTTGCCCTACTGTCCCCATCTTGCCCTACTGTCTCCATCTTGTCCTAACTGGATTACTGGTCTCCATCTTGTCCTACTGTCTCCATCTTGTCCCTACTGTCCCCATCTTGCGACTAGCTGCTCCCCCATCTTGCCCTACTGTCCCCATCTTGCCCTACTGTCTCCATCTTGCCCTACTGTCTCCATCTTGTCCTACTGTCTCCATCTTGCCCTACTGTCTCCATCTTGTCCTACTGTCTCCATCTTGCCCTACTGTCTCCATCTTGCCCTACTGTCTCCATCTTGCCCTACTGTCTCTATCTTCATGCCCCAGTGTGGGCAGATCACAAGGAATTTAACCCTACTTGCACCCAACTCAGGGCAGTTATAGGGATACCCCAGTTGTCCTGCTGCCTGAATAATACCCATCATTCCTGCCAAGCTCCGTTGCTGGGAGTTACAGTAGAAGAGCTGGGGCAGAACTAGACATATATTTAGTATTAAAGGGCAAGTAGGGAGCAAGTTGAAGACCCCTCTCTCTCCGGCGGTTAATCCGGCACTGGGTGCAGGTGGCTGAGGGTGTTAGAGAGCCGGGGGGGGGAGGGGGGGCAGCGGATGGGGGTCTCACCCACTGAGACAGAAGAATATTAGTAAATAAAGGAAAGACAAGAGGGAGATAGTGGCCTTGTAATTAGGGGTAAAACAGACCCCGGGGCCCTGGGCGGATCATCTGCCTCTCAGCCACTTGTCAACATGACATTTTGTGCCCCAAATCCCCTGAGTCCCCCATCCGGCTCCTGGATTAGGGCTCTTCCTATTTTCCTTTCCGGGGGGGGGGGGGAATTTCCCAAACATGAAACCCTGTGTGGGACTCGATTGGCCCAACAATCCCCCAGTAACTACTTGATCCTCTGGCTCCTGTTCCGCTCAGTAAGGAGCAAACTGATTGGCTGAGCATTTGGCTGCTCCACCTGTAAGTGCAAAGGGGATGGAAAATCTACCACAGGGGGCAAATGATCTTACTCAGCCCCAGGGCTTTCATATGGGCTTTATATACGTATGTATGGAAGGGCAGTATTGCGGGGTGAACCCCATTTACTATGATATAATGATGAGCAGAAGGTCCCCCTTTACCCCCATGAGACTGACGTGAACCCAAACTCTGAGCTCAGGGAACATCGGGCACAAAACAGTTTCATTAGAAATCCAGTCACCGGCTGTGGCACAATGGCAAGCTCCGTTCAAGTAGGGGATTATGGGTGAGCAAAGTTCAGACTGGAGTTCGGGGGAAACCTCAGCTCAGGTTGGGGTTCAGGAGAAAGCTCAGTTCAGGTTGGGGTTCGGGGGAAAGCTCAGTTCAGGTTGGGGTTCGGGGGAAATCTCAGTTCAGGTTGGGGGTTCAGGGAAAAGCCATGTTTCAGTGGGGGTTCAGGGGAAAGCTCAGTTCAGGTTGGGGTTCAGGGAAAGCTCAGTTCAGGTTGGGGGTTCAGGGAAAGCTCAGTTCAGGTTGGGGGTTCAGGGGAAAGCTCAGTTCAGTTGGGGTTCGGGGGAAAGCTCAGTTCAGGTTGGGGTTCGGGAAAGCTCAGTTCAGGTTGGGGTTCAGGGGAAAGCTGCAGTTCAGGTTGGGGGTTCAGGGGAAAGCTCAGTTCAGGTTGGGGGTCCGGGGGAAAGCTCAGTTCAGGTTGGGGTTCAGGGGAAACTCAGTTCAGGTTGGGGGTTCGGGGGAAAGCTCAGTTCAGGTTGGGGTTCGGGGGAAAGCTCAGTTCAGGTTGGGGGTTCAGGGGAAAGCTCAGTTCAGGTTGGGGGTTCGGGGGAAAGCTCAGTTCAGGTTGGGGTTCGGGGGAAAGCTCAGTTCAACGGTTGGGGTTCGGGGGATAGCTCAGTTCAGGTGGGGGTTCAGGGGAAAGCTCAGTTCAGGTTGGGGGTTCAGGGGAAAGCTCAGTTCAGGTTGGGGGTTCGGGGGAAAGCTCAGTTCAGGTTGGGGGTTCGGGGAAAGCTCATTTCAGGTTGGGGTTCAGGGGAAAGCTCAGTTCAGGTTGGGGGTTCGGGGGAAAGCTCAGTTCAGGTTGGGGGTTCGGGGAAAGCTCAGTTCAGGTTGGGGGGTTCAGGGGAAAGCTCAGTTCAGGTGGGGTTCGGGGGAAAGCTCAGTTTAGGTTGGGTTCTGTGGGAAAGCTCAGTTCAGGTTGGGGGTTCAGGGGAAAGCTCAGTTCAGGTTGGGGTTCGGGGGAAAGCTCAGTTCAGGTTGGGGGTTCGGGGAAAGCTCAGTTCAGGTTGGGGTTCAGGGAAAGCTCAGTTCAGGTTGGGTTCAGGGGAAAGCTCAGTTCAGGTTGGGGGTTCGGGGAAAGCTCAGTTTCAGGTTGGGGTTCAGGGGAAAGCTCAGTTCAGGACTGGGTCAGGGAAAGCTCAGTTCAGGTTTGGGTTCGGGGAAACCTCAGCTCAGGTTGTGGTTCGGGGGAAAAGCTCAGTTCAGGTGGGGGTTCGGGGGAAGCTCAGTTCAGGTTGGGGTTCAGGGGAAAAGCTCAGTTCAGGTTGGGGGTTCGGGGAGAAGCTCAGTTCAGGTTGGGGTTCAGGGGAAAGCTCAGTTCAGGTTGGGGGTTCGGGGAAAGCTCAGTTCAGGTTGGGGTTCGGGGAAAGCTCAGTTCAGGTTGGGGGTTCAGGGGAAAGCTCAGTTCAGGTTGGGGGTTCGGGGGAAAGCTCAGTTCAGTGTTGGGTTCGGGGGAAAGCTCAGTTCAGGTTGGGGTTCAGGGGAAAGCTCAGTTCAGGTTGGGGTTCATGGGAAAGCTCAGTTCAGGTTGGGGGTTCGGGGGAAAGCTCAGTTCAGGTTGGGGGTTCGGGGGAAGCTCATTTCAGGTTGGGGTTCAGGGAAAGCTCAGTTCAGGTTGGGGGTTCGGGAAAGCTCAGTTCAGGTTGGGGGTTCGGGGAAAGCTCAGTTCAGGTTGGGGTTCAGGGGAAAGCTCAGTTCAGGTTGGGGGTTAGGGAAAGCTCAGTTCAGGTTGGGGGTTCGGGGGAAAGCTCAGTTCAGGTTGGGGGTTTCGGGGGAAAGGGGTTCAGGGGAAAGTCAGTTCAGGTTGGGGGGTTCAGGGGAAAGCTCAGTTCAGGTTGGGGTTCGGGGGAAAGCTCAGTTTAGGTTGGGGGTTCGGGGAAAGCTCAGTTCAGGTTGGGGGTTTCAGGGGAAAGCTCAGTTCAAGGTTGGGGTTCGGGGGAAAGCTCAGTTCAGGTTGGGGGTTCTGGGGGAAAGCTCAGTTCAGGTTGGGGTTCAAGGGAAAGCTCAGTTCAGGTTGGGGGTTCAGGGAAAGCTCAGTTCAGGTTGGGGGTTCGGGGGAAAGCTCAGTTCAGGTTGGGGTTCAGGGGAAAGCTCAGTTCAGGATGGGGTTCGGGGGAAAGCTCAGTTCGGTTGGGGGTTCGGGGGAAAGCTCAGTTCAGGTTGGGGGTTCGGGGAAAAAGCTCAGTTCAGGTTGGGGTTCGGGGGAAAGCTCAGTTCAGGTTGGGGTTCACGGGAAAGCTCAGTTCAGGTTGGGGTTCAGGGAAAGTCTCAGTTCAGGTTGGGGTTTCAGGGAAAGCTCAGTTCAGGTTGGGGGTTCAGGGGAAAGCTCAGTTCAGGTTGGGGGTTCAGGGGAAAGCTCAGTTCAGGTTGGGGGTTCAGGGGAAAGCTCAGTTCAGGTTGGGGGTTCAGGGGAAAGCTCAGTTCAGGTTGGGGGTTCAGGGGAAAGCTCAGTTTCAGGTTGGGGTTTCAGGGGAAAGTTCAGTTCAGGTTGGGGGTTCGGGGGAAAGCTCAGTTCAGGATGCGGGGTTCAGGGGAAAGCTCAGTTCAGGTTGGGGGTTCAGGGGAAAGCTCAGTTCAGGTTGGGGGTTCAGGGGAAAGCTCAGTTCAGGATGGGGGTTCAGGGGAAAGCTCAGTTCAGGTTGGGGGTTTGGGAAAGCTCAGTTCAGGATGGGGGTTCAGGGGAAAGCTCAGTTCAGGATGGGGGTTCAGGGGAAAGCTCAGTTCAGTATGGGGGTTCAGGGGAAAGCAGCGCAGCTTCATGTGCTTTTCCTTCCTGTATTAAACACAAGGGAGTTTGACCCAAGAACTTGCACTTTAAAGTAAAGCCAAGTGGAGGCAGAAGCACCCAGGACCCTCCGTATGGCAACGGGTGCTATTGGGGTACCTAAGGGGGCAGAGTGGGGATTTATCAGGATGAGGGGTAATTAATAAAGGGCAGTTTCCCTATTATCCCCAGACTGAGGTATTTAGTACAATCCACTGCCCCTGTGTGAGCTCATTGGCTGATCATGACCTAGTGTGGGCGGGGCTATCCATAACTGATTGGATGGCAAAAGTCAGTTGGGCACGTGGGAGGATAGTGGCCAAATCATTTGCCAAGGTTGCCCAATCAGCAGTACTACAACTCCCATGATTCCCTGACAGCCACATTCAGGTCGCAGACAAGACACAAGTTCATGAAGATAATCCCCCCCCCCCCCCCCGTAGCTTCTATCTGATCCAGACTAAAGCAAAGCTCCTCCCCCGGGGGCCAGGGGGGGGGTCCTTCTAACAGGGCAATTGGACTCGGGGGCCAGTTCTGCCCCCAGACTTAATATCCCTGACCTTGTGCCTGACCCATTGTTGTCCCTCATCCAGGGGGGCCCAGACATTACCCCCCCCCCCCCATTATATTGCAGGGAAACATTATTATTCCCCCCTGGCTCTGCAGGGAATGCTGGGAGATGTAGTCCAAATACACCTTGAGGGTCGCAGATTCCCCACCTATAGGAGAATGTTACAATTAGAGGGAATTTAAACCAATCATTAGGAGCAGGAGAAGCGATTGCCCCCCCATTAGCCCGGCCTAAAGTGCCAGTGGGACCCAGAGGGGAGGGGGCAGTTAATTGGCAAGGGGCAAGATGGATCCAAGCTGGGGCACATCAGCCTCTGTCAGTGCCATCTGGCTCCTCTCACTCCGGCCCCATTGTGGCCCCATTAATCTCCTGCACAATTGGCTCAGCTTCCATTTCAAACGGCCCCCAGGCCCCGGCCAATAGGGGGGGCCCCACCGCGCCAGATGCAGCCGCCTTTGAAATCTGAGCCCCTCCCTGAGATGTTGACACCACAGAGGCCGAAGGCTGAGAGGAAACTCTAATTAATGGGTTAGAGCCCCCCCCCCCAGGCCTGGGCCCTTCCAGCGGGGCAGTAACTGGGGGGAACACGTGCCCCCCTGCAGCCTTCACCCCCCCCCCCCGGGCAACCGTGGTTTGGTCTCCCATTGGCACAACGATGCCGGGGAATATTCAGGGTGCAGGGAGTTATTATTTCCCCTCCTGAATAGCATTGAAATTGCCCCCCAACCCCCTACTGTAACTCCCAGCGGGGCAATAACCTGAGCGATCATACAGAGGGAAACTGCCCCTGCAGCTGCCTGTTACCCCAATATTTCTATATATCTGTAACCTTGTTATGGGCTAAGGGGGCCCAGCCTGAAGGCCAGTTAGGGGGGGATTTGGGGTGCTTATTTGTGCCCTGGGTACCCCTGGAACTATAGCGGGTGTACTGTTACCCCAATGTTTCTATATATCTGTAACCTTGTTATGGGCTAAGGGGGCCCAGCCTGAAGGCCAGTTAGGGGGGGATTTGGGTGCTTATTTGTGCCCTGGGTACCCCTGGAACTATAGCGGGGTGACTGTTACCCAATGTTTCTATATATCTGTAACCTTGTTATGGGCTAAGGGGCCCAGCCTGAAGGCCAGTTAGGGGGGGATTTGGGGTGAGTGCTTGTGCCCTGGGTACCCCTGGAACTATAGCGGGTGACTGTTACCCCAATGTTTCTATATATCTGTAACCTTGTTATGGGCTAAGGGGCCAGCCTGAAGGCCAGTTAGGGGGGATTTGGGGTGAGTGCTTATTTGTGCCTGGTACCCCTGGAACTATAGCGGGGTGACTGTTACCCAATGTTTCTATATATCTGTAACCTTGTTATGGGCTAAGGGGGCCCCAGCCTGAAGGCCAGTTAGGGGGGGATTGGGTGAGTGCTTATTTGTGCCCTGGGTACCCCTGGAACTATAGCAGGGTGACTGTTACCCCAATGTTTCTATATATCTGTAACCTTGTTATGGGCTAAGGGGGCCCAGCTGAAGGCCAGTTAGGGGGGGATTTTGGGTGAGTGCTTATTTGTGCCCTGGGTACCCCTGGAACTATAGCGGGGTGACTGTTACCCAATGTTTCTATAATATCTGTAACCTTGTTATGGGCTAAGGGGGCCCAGCCTGAAGGCCAGTTAGGGGGGGATTTGGGTGAGTGGGTATTTGTGCCCTGGGTACCCTGGAACTATAGCAGGGTGACTGTTACCCCAATGTTTCTATATATCTGTAACCTTGTTATGGGCTAAGGGGGCCAGCCTGAAGGCCAGTTTAGGGGGGATTTGGGGTGAGTGCTTATTTGTGCCCTGGGTACCCCTGGAACTATAGCGGGGTGACTGTTACCCCAATGTTTCTATATATCTGTAACCTTGTTATGGCTAAGGGGCCCAGCCTGAAGGCCAGTTAGGGGGGATTTGGGGTGAGTGCTTATTTGTGCCCTGGGTACCCCTGGAACTATAGCAGGGTGACTGTTACCCCAATGTTTCTATATATCTGTAACCTTGTTATGGGCTAAGGGGGCCCGCCTGAAGCCAGTTAGGGGGGATTTGGGGTGAGTGTGTATTTGTGCCCTGGGTACCTCTGGAACTATAGCGGGGTGACTGTTACCCCAATGTTTCTATATATCTGTAACCTTGTTATGGGCTAAGGGGGCCCAGCCTGAAGGCCAGTTAGGGGGGGATTTGGGGTGAGTGCTTATTTGTGCCCTGGGTTACCCCTGGAACTATAGCAGGGTGACTGTTACCCCAATGTTTCTATATATCTGTAACCTTGTTATGGGCTAAGGGGTGCCCAGCCTGAAGGCCAGTTGGGGGATTTGGGGTGAGTGCTTATTTGTGCCCTGGGTACCCCTGGAACTATAGCGGGGTGACTGTTACCCCAATGTTTCTATATATCTGTAACCTTGTTATGGGCTAAGGGGGGCCCAGCCTGAAGGCCAGTTAGGGGGGATTTGGGGTGAGTGCTTATTTGTGCCCTGGGTACCCTGGAACTATAGCGGGGTGACTGTTACCCAATTTCTATATATCTGTAACCTTGTTATGGCTAAGGGGCCGCAGCCTGAAGGCCAGTTAGGGGGGGATTTGGGTGAGTGCTTATTTGTGCCCTGGGTACCCCTGGAACTATAGCGGGGTGACTGTTACCCCAATGTTTCTATATATCTGTAACCTTGTTATGGGCTAAGGGGGCCCAGCCTGAAGGCCAGTTAGGGGGGGATTTGGGGTGGGTGCTTATTTGTGCCCTGGGTACCCCTGGAACTATAGTACCCCTGTAATAAGCTAAGGGGGGCCCCTGGCCCAAATGAGGGGGGAACCAGACACCCGGTGGGATTGTTGGGAAGATGACAGACGTCACTATGTCCCCCAGTTTATCAGAGGCCGTAGGTGAAAGACAGGGAACGGGTGTTGGGGGGTGACGACAGGGGGCAGGGGGGGTATTTGCCCTTTCAGACATGTTTCCTAATTGTTTGTTTGGGGTTATTCCCCTTGACATTTGCCCCACGTCTCTACATTTCCCTGGCACCTTGTGTGACCTTTCCCCTTTGCCTCACTCCATCTCTCATACTGGAATCCCCTCGGGGGACGGCTGATAGAGGAGGCCCCTCCCCCTTCGCTCCTCAGCTCCTGTTCATTAGGGGCAAAAGCCCCATAATATCATTTGGCCCCAGTGGCCGGGGGCTATTCTCTCATTGTGCCCTGGGGCCACACACTAAGCTATGGGGCCCCCAGGTCGGGCAGTAATGTGACTGCATAGGGACTGACATGGGGGTTACATCTGGCCAATCACACGGCTCTTGCAGGGAGTTTCCCAGCCGGGAGTTATACGGGTAGGTGCTCTGTACAAGGGACCTGTCAGGGATTGGCAGAATAAAGGGGCGTGTCTGACGTTCTATTGGTTGGGACTCACCCCACTCTAGGGTAATACCCCTGAGCACAGAACCCCAAGTGCCCCACACTCCTAGGGGCCCTGATGGGGCAGTTCAGGGGGGCCTCCTGTATAATCTGCCCCCTGTGCTTTTCCAACCCCTAAGGGGCCTGTGATGTTGTGGCCCCAAGAGGACTGGGTACAATTACATGGGGCTGGGGGGGGGTATTAATAGTAGGGCCTATATCTGCCCCCCCCCCCCCAGCCCAGGCCCAGGGTCACTTCCCTGCGGGTCCCACAGACACAAAGGGAGTTAAAGGGAAAGTAAAGCCTGAAGTTGTTAATGAAAGACAAATTGATCCCTTTTGGCCTCCCCCCGGGCCCCGGTGAGTTCAGAGCCCCCCAGGCACAAGTGGAGAGGAAGCCCCTGTCAGTCTCCTGTGTGGGGCCCTTGATCTTTGTGGCTACTGTTTGCCCAATGCGTTTGAGCCGTGGTGCTACCTGCCAGTCAGCTGGGCCACTGAATGGGGCTGGGAGGCAAATAAATGAGCTAATTACCCCCCCCCCCGCACCCCACCCCAGGCCGGGGGTGTCAGGGAAACACTAATGAGACATTTGGCCCCATTTCCATTTCTCCCTGAACCTGAGAATAAAACAAGGGCCCCAACTGAGCAGGAAGTGGGGGGAGTAGTGGGGACAGGGAGGGGGCGCTCAGGACAGGCAGCAACTGGAAATGGTTTATTTGCCCTTTACTCCTTGCACCAATGGGCTCCACATAGAGAGGGGCCACAGCGTAGCAAAGTGTAAGCTCCGGGGGGGAGTCCTGTTTAACCCTTTACAGATCGCTGCCTAACGGCAAAGCCAGACGGTCACACAGGCCCTGTAGGTGCAAGAGCTCTAGAGTGCAAGCTCTGCGGGCCACTGTGGGACACACAGGGAGTCACCCTGACACTGGGGTGCGAGGAGCATTTCCCCCGACACATCTGTTCCCTCCCCCCCGGGGCCCAATGGGCTCATTATGAGGGTCATTAGCAACTGGGGTGGGCGGGGCCACTGTGCAAATGTTATTCTATGGGGGGCCGAGAAGTGGCCCCTGCAGTGCCGTGGATTTGCACTTGTCTGGGAGATCCTGTCATGTGGCCCCTTGTAATGCACCTTGCTAGCCCCCACCCAGGGCGCCCCCTACTGGCGTCTCAGCACACAGACCTGTATACGTGGGGGCAGTTGGGGCACACAGACCTGTATATGTGGGGGCAGTTGGGGCACACAGACCTGTATATGTGGGGGCAGTTGGGGCACACAGACCTGTATATGGGGGGGCAGTTGGGGCACACAGACCTGTATATGTGGGCAGTTGGGGCACACAGACCTGTATAATTGGGCGTTGGGGCACACAGGCCTGTATATGGGGGGCTAGTTGGGGCACACAGACCTGTATATGTGGGGGCAGTTGGGGCACACAGACCTGTATATGTGGGGGCAGTTGGGGCACACAGACCTGTATATGGGGGGCAGTTGGGGCACATAGACCTGTATATGTGGGGGCAGTTGGGGCACACAGACCTGTATATGTGGGGGCAGTTGGGGCACACAGACCTGTATATGTGGGGGCAGTTGGGGCACACAGACCTGTATATGTGGGGGCAGTTGGGGCACACAGGCCTGTATATGGGGGCAGTTGGGGCACACAGGCCTGTAATTGGGGGGGCAGTTGGGGCACACAGACCTGTATATTGTGGGGGCAGTTGGGGCACACAGGCCTGTAATGTGGGGGCAGTTGGGGCACATAGACCTGTATATGGGGGGCAGTTGGGGCACACAGACCTGTATATGTGGGGGCAGTTGGGGCACACAGACCTGTATATGTGGGGCAGTTGGGGCACACAGGCCTGTATATGTGGGGGCAGTTGGGGCACATAGACCTGTATATGGGGGGCATTGGGGGCACACAGACCTGTATATGTGGGGGCAGTTGGGCACACAGACCTGTATATGGGGGGGCAGTTGGGGCACATAGACCTGTATATGTGGGGGCAGTTGTGGCACACAGACCTGTATATGTGGAGGCAGTTGGGGCACATAGACCTGTATATGTGGGGGCAGTTGGGGCACATAGACCTGTATATGTGGGGGCAGTTGGGGCACATAGACCTGTTATATGTGGGGGCAGTTGGGGCACATAGACCTGTATATGTGGTGGGCAGTTGGGGCACATAGACCTGTATATGTGGGGGCAGTTGGGCATAGACCTGTATATGGGGGGCAGTTGTGGCACACAGACCTGTATATGTGGAGGCAGTTGGGGCACATAGACCTGTATATGTGGGGGCAGTTGGGCACATAGACCTGTATATGTGGGGCAGGTTGGGGCACACAGACCTGTATATGTGGGGGCAGTTGGGGCACACAGACCTGTATATGTGGGGGCAGTTGGGGCACACAGACCTGTATATGTGGGGGCAGTTGGGGCACACAGACCTGTATATGTGGGGGCAGTTGGGGCACACAGGCCTGTATATGTGGGGGCAGTTGGGGCACACAGACCTGTATATGGGGGGGCAGTTGGGCACACAGACCTGTATATGTGGGGGCAGTTGTGGCACACAGACCTGTATGTGGGGGCAGTTGGGGCACACAGACCTGTATATGGGGGGGCAGTTGGGGCACACAGACCTGTATATGGGGGGCAGTTGGGCACACAGACCTGTATATGTGGGGCATTGCACACAGACCTGTATATGGGGGGGCAGTTGGGCACACAGACCTGTATATGTGGGGGCAGTTGGGGCACACAGACCTGTATATGGGGGGGCAGTTGGGGCACACAGACCTGTATACGTGGGGGCAGTTGGGGCACACAGACCTGTATATGACACGGGCCGGAGGGGGGCGGGGGGGCACTAATGAAGTTCTGAACTTGACACCCAGGCAGATATGGGGGCAGATAATGAGTGGATATGGAATAAGCCCCTGTAATTGTTCTGGGAGGGGGAGGGGGGTCGGGTTTCATGGGAGAACGGATTCTCCATTAATTCCCTTTATTCCTTTCCCAACACTGCGGCTCATCCCAGTGACCCCCATGTCCCCCCCAGTGACCCCCCATGTCCCCCCCAGTGACCCCCCATGTCCCCCCCAGTGACCCCCCATGTCCCCCCCAGTGACCCCCACCAGTGACCCCCCATGTTCCCCCCAGTGACCCCCAGTCTGCTGCATGTTTCCCATATACTGTCATGTCTTATCTGTCCCTGTACTGCCCCCTGCCCCTCTGTACTGCCCCCTGCCCCTCTGTACTGCCCCCTGTGCCTCTGTACTGCCCGCCCCTCTGTACTGCCCCTGCCCCTCTGTACTGCCCCCTGCCCTCTGTACTGCCCCCTGCCCCTCTGTACTGCCCCCCTGCCCCCTCTGTACTGCCCCCTGCCCCCCTGTACTGCCCCCTGCCCCTCTGTACTGCCCCCTGTGCCTCTGTACTGCCCCCTGTGCCTCTATACTGCCCCCTGTGCCTCTGTACTGCCCCTGTGCCCTCTATACTGCCCCTGCCCCCCAGTACTGCCCCCTGCCCCTCTGTACTGCCCCCTGTGCCTCTGTACTGCCCCCTGCCCCCCAGTACTGCCCCCTGCCCCTCTGTACTGCCCCCTGCCCCCCAGTACTGCCCCCTGCCCCTCTGTACTGCCCCCCTCCCCCCTGTACTGCCCCCTGCCCCTCTGTACTGCCCCCTGCCCCTCTGTACTGCCCCCTGCCCCTCTGTATTGCCCCCTGCCCCTCTGTACTGCCCCCTGCCCCCTGTATTGCCCCCTGCCCCCCTGTACTGCCCCCTGCCCCTCTGTACTGCCCCCTGCCCCTCTGTACTGCCCCCTGCCCCTCTGTATTGCCCCCTGCACCTCTGTACTGCCCCCTGCCCCTCTGTACTGCCCTCTGCCCCTCCTGTACTGCCCCTTGCCCCTGTGTACTGCCCCCTGCCCCTGGTGTACTGCCCCCTGCCCCTCTGTACTGCCCCTGCCCCTGTGTACTGCCCCCTGCCCCTCCGTACTGCCCCCTGCCCCTGTGTACTGCCCCCTGCCCCTCCGTACTGCCCCCTGCTCCTGTGTACTGCCCCTGTGTACTGCTCCCTGCCCCTCCGTACTGCCCCCTGCCCCTGTGTACTGCCCCCTGCCCCTGTGTACTGCCCCCTGCCCCTCCGTACTGCCCCCTGCTCCTGTGTACTGCCCCCTGCCCCTCTGTACTGCCCCCTGCCCCTCTGTAACTGCCCCCTGCCCCTCTGTATTGCCCCCCTGCCCCTCTGTACTGCCCCCTGCCCCTCTGTACTGCCCCCTGTGTACTGCCCCGCCCTCTGTACTGCCCCTGCCCCTCTGTACTGCCCCCTGCCCCTGTGTACTGCCCCTGCCCCTGTGTACTGCCCCCTGCCCTGTGTACTGCCCCCTGCCCCTCTGTACTGCCCCCTGCCCCTCTGTACTGCCCCCTGCCCCTCTGTACTGCCCCCTGCCCCTCTGTACTGCCCCTGTGTTACTGCCCCCTGCCCCTCCGTACTGCCCCCTGCCCCTGTGTACTGCCCCCTGCCCCTGTGTACTGCCCCCTGCCCCTCCGTACTGCCCCCTGCTCCTGTGTACTGCCCCCCTGCCCCTGTGTACTGCCCCCTGCCCCTCTGTACTGCCCCCTGTCCCCCTGTACTGCCCCCTGCCCCTCTGTACTGCCCCCTGCCCCTCTGTACTGCCCCTGCCCTCTGTTATTGCCCCCTGCCCCTCTGTACTGCCCCCTGCCCCTGTGTACTGCCCCCTGCCCTTCTGTACTGCCCCCTGCCCCTCTGTACTGCCCCCTGCCCCTGTGTACTGCCCCCTGCCCCTGTGTACTGCCCCCTGCCCCTGTGTACTGCCCCCTGCCCCTCTGTACTGCCCCCTGCCCCTCTGTACTGCCCCCTGCCCCTCTGTACTGCCCCCTGCCCCTCTGTACTGCCCCCTGCCCCTCTGTACTGCCCCTTTGTACTGCCCCCTGCCCCTCTGTACTGCCCCCTGCCCCCTGTACTGCCTCTGCCCCCCTGTACTGCCCCCTGCCCCTCTGTACTGCCCCCTACCCAGGAGGCTGGGTGCCAATCCCCCCATGATCTGGGGGCTGCGACCCCCACGCACTCAGCCTGGGGTAGGGGGGGCTTCTGGGGATCTGTAGCCACACCCACTCATTCGTAAGACTCCACCCCCAAAGGCTCTGTGCTCAGTGACCCCCCCCCCCCCAAAAACAGCTGATTGTCAGTCCCTTCCCATTCAGTTACCTTGTTGCTAGGGGAAGTGAACGTGGCAACCAGACTGACAGTTTATTGTCGTTAGGCTCAGTGGGTGAGTCTGGTTAAGCCCCGGCCAAAGGAAAATTGCCCCCCCAGAGGCCCATTATGCCCCAGTGAGTGACTCTTGGGCACCAGAACCGGTCCTTGTTGGACCCAACACAGGGAGAGAACAGCTGGATTCTGGGTGCTACTAGAGAAGTTGCCCCACTTGCCCCAGGGGAGGGTTCATAGTCAGGGGGCACCAGTACAATGGCAGCAGCTCTGCCCCCCTGCCCCCCCCCCGGCACTGACCCCCATTGTTTTGCCATTTGTTCCTGCAGCTGCCCCTGTGCCGGGGGCTCGGGTTCCAGACTCAACAGCTGCAGCCCAAACTGCCTTCACCCCCGTCCTGCAGGGATTAGCCGGGCACCCTGGGCTCTGTGCTGCCAACGTGCCCCCCCTCACAGTCATTAACCCCAATGTGCCCGGGGGCTGCCACAACTGCCCCCCGGGGGGAGCTGCCATGTTGTTTGCCCCACAGCAGGATCAGTGGCATATCCCAAGGGCAGGAACACGGGCCCTGGGGGGCAGTAGGGTGTAATGTTGGCTCTGGGGCAGAATATGCATCACCTGGTGCCCCCCTGCACCCCCATCATACCAAAGGGCATTGTGTGCTGTAGGGGCTGCACCCACATTCACTGCCCCACCTGTAATTATTAAGACTGGGGGAGAGGTATAACAAGGCAAAATAGAGACAGAGGGGCAAGATGGAGACAGTAGGGCAAGATGGGGACAGTAGGGCAAGATGGAGACAGTAGGGCAAGATGGAGAAAGTGGGGCAAGATGGAGACAGTGGGGCAAGATGGGACAGTAGGGCAAGATGGGGGACAGTAGGGGCAAGATGGGGACAGTAGGGCAAGATGGAGACAGTTAGGGGGGCAAGATGGGAGACAGTAGGACAAGATGGAGACAGTAGGGCAAGATGGAGACAGTAGGGCAAGATGGAGACAGTAGGGCAAGATGGAGACAGTAGGGCAAGATGGAGACAGTAGGACAAGATGGAGACAGTAGGGCAAGATGGAGACAGTAGGGCAAGATGGAGACAGTAGGGCAAGATGGAGACAGTAGGGCAAGATGGAGACAGTAGGACAAGATGGAGACAGTAGGGCAAGATGGGGACAGTAGGGCAAGATGGAGACAGTAGGACAAGATGGAGACAGTAGGACAAGATGGGGACAGTAGGGCAAGATGGAGACAGTAGGACAAGATGGGGACAGTAGGGCAAGATGGGGACAGTAGGGCAAGATGGGGACAGAGTCAGAGAGTCGGGGCCCCAGTAAAGAGCCAACAGTTAAGGGAAATAAATGAACCTCCCCTTTCCCTGGCAGCCAATCACAGTGCTAATAATGTTGGGAGAACACAGATGCATTGTGGGTTTGGGTTCCGTGGGCCCATGTTCATGTTGGATTCCCCCTCTGCTCTGGAACAGTCACATGATCCCTGGGGGCCGGGGGGGGGGATCTGACATTATTTCCCTAATCCCCCCGGCTCTGTATAAGCCCCCGGAATCCCCTCACAATACGAGTTTAATTGGTTTCTTTGGCCAATAACGAACCTTAAGCCCCCCCCCCCTGAGCTTCTCATTAATGGGAGTCACTGGGGGGACTGATTGGGGGGCAAATGTGCCCCTGGGGGGATTATGTGAATCACAGAAACCGGACCCCAGGCAGGGAATGGCTCTAGTGCCAAAGAGCTTGCAATTCATTTGCCACAACATCATCAGGAACCTACTGCCCCCCCCCCCTTCCCTGCCCGGCGCCAATCATGGGGGCTCATAGGCATGTGGGGGGTTATAGTTCAACTACAGCCGGGCAACATAGCTCCTTCCCATAGGGACCTCACGGGAGTAGCACTCGGGGAAGTGGGGCTGAGGGATCTCAGGGAGTAGCACTCAGGGGAGTGGGGCTGAGGGATCTCAGGGGAGTAGCACTCGGGGGAGTGGCGCTGAGGGATCTCAGGGGAGTAGCACTCGGGGGAGTGGGGCTGAGGGATCTCAGGGGAGTAGCACTCAGGGGAGTGGGGCTAAGAGGGATCTCGGGGGAGTAGCACTCAGGGGAGTGGGGCTAAGAGGGATCTCAGGGGAGTAGCACTCAGGGGAGTGGGGCTAAGAGGGATCTCGGGGGAGTGGGGCTGAGGGATCTCGGGGAAGTGGGGCTGAGGGATCTCAGGGTATTTAGCACTCAGGGGAGTGGGGCTGAGGGATCTCAGGGAGTGGCACTCGGGGGAGTGGGGCTGAGGGATCTCAGGGGAGTAGCACTCGGGGGAGTGGGGCTGAGGGATCTCAGGGGAGTAGCACTCGGGGATAGTGGGGCTGAGGGATCTCAGGGGAGTAGCACTCAGGGGAGTGGGGCTAAGAGGGATCTCAGGGGAGTAGCACTCAGGGGAGTGGGGCTAAGAGGGATCTCGGGGAAGTAGCACTCAGGGGAGTGGGGCTAAGAGGGATCTCGGGGGGAGAGTAGCACTCAGGGAGTGGGGCTAAGAGGGATCTCAGGGAGTAGCACTCCTAAAGGGGAGTGGGGCTAAGAGGGATCTCAGGGGAGTGGGGCTAAGAGGGATCTCAGGGGAGTAGCACTCAGGGGAGTGGGGCTAAGAGGGATCTTAGGGGAGTGGGGCTGAGGGATCTCGGGGGAGTAGCACTCGTGAGGGGACTGTGGGGACTAAGAGGGATCTCTGGGGAAGTGCACTCTGGGGAGTGGGGCTGAGGGAATCTGCGAGGGGGAGTAGCACTCAGGGGAGTGGGGCTAAGAGGGATCTCAGGGGAGTAGCTCTCACGGGGGAGTGGGGCTGAGGGATCTCAGGGGAGTAGCACTCAGGGGAGTGGGGCTGAGGGATCTCAGGGGAGTAGCACTCGGGGGAGTGGGGCTGAGGGATCTCAGGGGAGTAGCACTCGGGGAGTGGGGCTGAGGGATCTCAGGGGAGTAGCACTCAGGGGAGTGGAGGGGAGCTTACAGAGGGATCTCAGGGGAGTAGCACTCAGGGGAGTGGGGCTAAGAGGGATCTCAGGGGAGTAGCACTGAGGGGAGTGGGGCTAAGGGGGATCTCGGGGGGAGCAAGTGGGCAGCATAGAGGGATCTCGGGGAAGTGGGGCTGAGGGATCTCATGGGAGTAGCACTCAGGGGAGTGGGGCTAAGAGGGATCTCAGGGGAGTAGCACTGAGGGGAGTGGCGTTGGCTTTGAAGGGATCTCAGGGGAGTAGCACTCGTAAGGGAGTGGGGCTGAGGGATCTCAGGGGAGTAGCACTCGGGGGAGTGGGGCTGAGGGATCTCAGGGGAGTAGCACTCAGGGGAAATAGTGGGGCTGAGGGATCTCAGGGGAGTAGCACTCCAGGGAGTGGGGCTAAGAGGGATCTCGGGGAGTACATTCAGGGGAGTGGGGAAGAGATAGATCTCAGGGGAGTAGCACTCAGGGACATGGGGCTAAGAGGGATCTCAGGGGAGTAGCACTCAGGGGAGTGGGGCTAAGAGGGATCTCGGGGGTGAGTAGCACTCAGGGGAGTGGGGCTAAGAGGGCATCTCAGGGGAGTAGCACTCAGGGGAGTGGGGCTAAGAGGGATCTGGGGGAGTGGGGCTGAGGGATCTCAGGGGAGTGGGGCTGAGGGATCTCGGGGGAGTAGCACTCAGGGGAGTGGGGCTGAGGGATCTCGGGGAGTAGCACTCGGGGGAGTGGGGCTAAGAGGGATCTCTGGGGAAGTGCACTCTGGGGAGTGGGGCTGAGGGATCTCGGGGGAGTAGCACTCAGGGGAGTGGGGCTAAGAGAGGGTAGTTCTCAGGGGAGTAGCACTCGGGGGAGTGGGGCTGAGGGATCTCAGGGGAGTAGCACTCGGGGGAGTGGGGCTGAGGGATCTCAGGGGAGTAGCACTCAGGGGAGTGGGGCTGAGGGATCTCAGGGGAGTAGCACTGTCGGGGTGAGGGATAGACTCAGGGGAGTAGCACTCGGGGGAGTGGGGCTGAGGGATCTCAGGGGAGTAGCACTTGGGGGAGGCAGGTAAGAGCGGGGGAGGAAGGTATGTACCAAGGAAGGCGCTTGCGGAAAGGTCAGTAAATGGTTAATATATTGAGCTGCACTGTCGGTTCTCACTACAAATAACAAAGTCACGGCATTGGATAAAATTCACTGTATTACAAAGAGGGGGAGGAGCCTGCTGCTGCCGGGGGTCTCGAGGGTTCGCTTTCCCTTTGAGGTAAAGTGGCGGCCATTTGCCCGGGTCCCGGCGGTTCCTGGGGAGCTGAGGTCGGGCCTTGGGGAACAGAAAGGTTCTGACAGACCCAATGAATCCATAACCTGGTACAGTGGGGGAGTCCATCGGGTTCTACTGAGCTCAGCCCCAGTGGGACAAACATGGATCTCCGGCACCAGTACAGCAGAACCCTTGGAGTGGGTCGCTGGGAGTTCCATGGGACCCAATGGCAGATCCCCAGCGACACCACTTCATTGATTCTATTGGTTCTGCCCAATTGGACTCTTTCCCTGCCATTGGTACAACAAGATGGTACTGGTCCTCCTACTGCTGGAAAATGAGCAAACTCAGCGGGTCCATTACTCCTGGGTTCCGGGGGCGGTGCCGCTACTGCTGGGCTCCTACCTGCCCCCATGGGGGTAAGAACCCAAAAGTCCAATTCTGCCGAAAGCTGGTTCTTCTGGGGCATCAGAACTGCAGGGCCAATGGGCTCGGGAAGCTCAGTCTGTGGAACAATTAGATGGGTCGGCGGTACCAGGACAGGGAGACAGAACTGCAGGGCCAATGGGCTCGGGAAGCTCAGTCTGCGGAACAATTAGATGGGTCGGCGGTACCAGGACAGGGAGACAGAACTGCAGGCCAATGGGCTCGGGAAGCTCAGTCTGCGGAACAATTAGATGGGTCGGCGGTTACCAGGACAGGGAGACAGAAACTGCAGGGCCAATGGGCTCGGGAAGCTCAGTCTGCGGAACAATTAGATGGGTCGGCGGTACCAGGACAGGGAGACAGAACTGCAGGGCCAATGGGCTCGGGAAGCTCAGTCTGCGGAACAATTAGATGGGTCGGCGGTACCAGGACAGGGAGACAGAACTGCAGGGCCAATGGGCTCGGGAAGCTCAGTCTGCGGAACAATTAGATGGGTCGGCGGTACCAGGACAGGGAGACAGAACTGCAGGGCCAATGGGCTCGGGAAGCTCAGTCTGCGGAACAATTAGATGGGTCGGCGGTACCAGGACAGGGAGACAGAACTGCAGGGCCAATGGGCTCGGGAAGCTCAGTCTGCGGAACAATTAGATGGGTCGGCGGTACCAGGACAGGGAGAGGCTCCGAGTAGCCGGTAATGGGTCCGTAATGGCGCTGGCACTTATGGAACGGTTCTTTCCTTTCAGAAATTGGCACAGTTTTATAAGAACGGCCCAATGGGACACAATGGACCTTCCTGCAAACCTACTGGGCTGTGAGTTCTGGAGAAGCGAGGTCCGAGTACTGATTAGCTTGGGGGAACTCATTGGGCTCTGTACAGTCAGTGTCTCGTAGGAACCAGCATCCTGTTCCCTCGGCCCAAATGTTTCAGAACCAGTTTAGGACCACTGGCAGGAACAGTCTGTGGGTTCTTGGATGGAGTAGTTGACCCAAGTGGAGTTGGCGCTACAGTACAAGGGCACCACGCGCCGCTGCAGGCCCAACTCCCGGCAGCACTTACAGAACCGGGCGTAGCTGTTAATATTGTAGTTATAGATACTGGCCGAGGGGCACTTCCCGTCACATGACACAATGTTCACCTATAGGGAAACAAAACAGGGATCAATGGGCGCCCACCCCTCAGATTCCTCAGTGCCCTGGCTAGAAATCCTTGTGTTTGTGTGAGTGTGAGTGTGAGTGTAAGTGTGTGTGTAAGTGTGAGCATGAGTGTGTGTGTAAGTGGGAGCGTGAGTGTGTGAGTGAGTGTAAGTGTGAGCATGAGTGTGTGTGTAAGTGTGAGTGGGAGCGTGAGTGTGTGAGTGTAAGTGTGAGCATGAGTGTGTGTGTAAGCATGAGTGTGTGTGTAAGTGGGAGCGTGAGTGTAAGTGTGTGAGCGTGAGTGTAAGTGTGTGAGCGTGAGTGTGAGTGTGAGCGTGAGTGTGAGCATGAGTGTGTGTGTAAGTGTGAGTGGGAGCGTGAGTGTGTGAGTAAGTGTAAGTGTGAGCATGAGTGTGTGTGTAAGTGTGAGTGGGAGCGTGAGTGTAAGCATGAGTGTGTGTGTAAATGTAAGTGGGAGCGTGAGTGTAAGTGTGAGAGCATGAGTGTGTGTGTAAGTGTGTGTGTGAGTATGTGCGAGTGTAAGTGTGAGTGTGTGTGTAAGTGTGAGTGGGAGCGTGTGAGTGAGTGTAAGTGTGAGCATGAGTGTGTGTGTAAGTGTGAATGGGAGCGTGTGAGTGAGCATGAGTGTGTGTGTAAGTGTGAGTGGGAGCGTGAGTGTGAGTAAGTGTAAGTGTGAGCATGAGTGTGTGTGTAAGTGTGAGTGGGAGCGTGAGTGTAAGTGTGTGAGCATGAGTGTGTGTGTGAGTGTGTGTGTGAGTGTGTGCGAGTGTAAGTGTGAGTGTAAGTGTGAGTGGGAACGTGTGAGTGAGTGTAAGTGTGAGCATGAGTGTGTGTGTAAGTGTGAGTGGGAGCGTGTGAGTGAGTGTAAGTGTGAGCATGAGTGTGTGTGTAAGTGTGAGTGGGAGCGTGAGTGTGTGAGTGAGTGTAAGCATGAGTGTGAGTGTAAGTGTGTGTGAGCGTGTGCGAGTGTGTGTGTGTAAATGTGAGCGTGTGAGTGTAAGTGTGAGCATGAGTGTGTGTGTAAGTGGGAGCGTGAGTGTAAGTGTGTGAGCGTGAGTGTGTGAGCGTGAGTGTAAGTGGGAGCGTGAGTGTAAGTGTGTGAGCGTAAGTGTGTGAGCGTGAGTGTAAGTGTGTGAGTGTGAGTGTAAGTGTGTGAGCGTGAGTGTGAGTGTGTGAGTGTGAGTGTAAGTGTGTGAGCGTGAGTGTGAGTGTGTGAGCGTGAGTGTAAGTGTGTGAGCGTGAGTGTGAGTGTGTGAGCGTGAGTGTAAGTGTGTGAGCGTGAGTGTGTGAGTGTGAGCGTGAGTGTGCCCCCCAAAACTTACGGGGGTGTGGCTCCTACAGTCATTCTTCCTGATGGTCATTCGGACAGTGACCCGTTTGCAGAACTTTCCATCCTCCTTACCTGGAGGAATAACAGGGGCAGTTAGAGGGGCCTGGGGGGCACATTGGGGGGTTCTGCCCCCACGTTACTCACACAACAGAATCAGTTGGTTGCAGGAACCTACGTAGCCAGAGGCTTAGCCCCTAGCAACACTCCTGCCTAGTCACTGGGTCAGTACCTACACTCCTGCCTAGTCACTGGGTCAGTACCTACACTCCTGCCTAGTCATTGGGTCAGTACCAACACTCCTGCCTAGTCATTGGGTCAGTACCTACACTCCTGCCTAGTCATTGGGTCAGTACCAACACTCCTGCCTAGTCATTGGGTCAGTACCAACACTCCTGCCTAGTCACTGGGTCAGTACTTACACTCCTGCCTATTCATTGGGTCAGTACCTACACTCCTGCCTATTCATTGGGTCAGTACCTACACTCCTGCCTAGTCACTGGGTCAGTACCTACACTCCTGCCTAGTCATTGGGTCAGTACCAACACTCCTGCCTAGTCATTGGGTCAGTACCAACACTCCTGCCTAGTCATTGGGTCAGTACCTACACTCCTGCCTAGTCATTGGGTCAGTACCAACACTCCTGCCTAGTCATTGGGTCAGTACCAACACTCCTGCCTAGTTATTGGGTCAGTACCTACACTCCTGCCTAGTCATTGGGTCAGTACCTACACTCCTGCCTAGTCATTGGGTCAGTACCTACACTCCTGCCTAGTCATTGGGTCAGTACCTACACTCCTGCCTAGTCATTGGGTCAGTACCTACACTCCTGCCTAGTCATTGGGTCAGTACCAACACTCCAGCCTAGTCACTGGGTCAGTACCTACACTCCTTGCCCAGGGATACAGAGCAGCCAATCCCGTATCTGGGCTCGGGGCTCTAACGCCAGTCACAGGCGGCACTTGTTAGTAAATTGCCCCCCAGGTTCCGGCAGGAGGAAGTGGGGGAAGAGAATTCTGGGACCAACCGGCGTTGCTACTCACATGTCTTGCAGCAACCGTCCAAGAATGACACCACGTAGCCGCCCATCTGTATGGGAAAGAGAAGAGTCAGGGGTCACTATACACAGTATATATATATACACGGGCCCCCTGTATCCTGCTCTGAGGGGTAATGGAGCCTCTGTGACCCAATGTAAGTACTGACCCAGCTGCTGAGCATGCTGGGAATGGAATTGGGTCTGAAAGGAAAAAACTCATTTACGGAAATCAGAACTTTGTGTCTGAAAAGCAAATGATTATCATTATTAATTAGTTTTATACAGGAATCAGCCACAAGCCCTGGGGGAGGGGGAGAGTTGCCCCAGGGGGAGGGGGAGAGTTGCCCCAGGGGGAGGGGGATGCAGAGAGTTGCCCCAGGGGGAGGGGGAAGCAGAGAGTTGCCCCAGGGGGAGGGGGAAGCAGAGAGTTGCCCCAGGGGGAGGGCAGAGAGTTGCACCAGGGGGAGGGGGATGCAGAGAGTTGCCCCAGGGGGAGGGGGAAGCAGAGAGTTGCCCCAGGGGGAGGGCAGAGAGTTGCCCCAGGGGGAGGGCAGAGAGTTGCCCCAGGAGCGGTCACCTCAGAAAAAATAGGGTCAAAGTAGCCTTTAAACCTATTTTTGAAACTAATTCTCCCACCCACAAACTAGAGCGGAACCAGCATGAGAGGGAGACTTCTAATATCCTTATCATTTACAGTAGGGGGTACATTATCCCGTATAATACATGAGTGATACTCAGAGTTCCCTGTATAACTCAGCCTGCAGCCTTGTGCCTTTATATGGGGGGCACAGAACCCCTCAGTGACTGCTAATATCCTTATCATTTACAGTAGGGGGTACATTATCCCTTATAATACATGAGTGATACTCAGAGTTCCCTGTATAACTCAGCCTGCAGCCTTGTGCCTTTATATGGGGGGCACAGAACCCCTCAGTGACTGCTAATATCCTTATCGTATACAGTAGGGGGTACATTATCCCTTATAATACATGAGTGATACTCAGAGTTCCCTGTATAACTCAGCCTGCAGCCTTGTGCCTTTATATGGGGGGCACAGAACCCCTCAGTGACTGCTAATATCCTTATCATTTACAGTAGGGGGTACATTATCCCTTATAATACATGAGTGATACTCAGAGTTCCCTGTATAACTCAGCCTGCAGCCTTGTGCCTTTATATGGGGGCACAGAACCCCTCAGTGACTGCTAATATCCTTATCATTTACAGTAGGGGGTACATTATCCCTTATAATACATGAGTGATACTCAGAGTTCCCTGTATAACTCAGCCTGCAGCCTTGTGCCTTTATATGGGGGGCACAGAACCCCTCAGTGACTGCTAATATCCTTATCATTTACAGTAGGGGGTACATTATCCCTTATAATACATGAGTGATACTCAGAGTTCCCTGTATAACTCAGCCTGCAGCCTTGTGCCTTTATATGGGGGGCACAGAACCCCTCAGTGACTGCTAATATCCTTATCATTGACAGTAGGGGGTACATGACTCACCCCACTTGGGGGCCATATTTGTGCTGTAGGGACTGGCCGCACAGCCAGTGGGGGGGTAAATACAAATGCTCTGTATGATAAGGCACAGCCGCTCAGCTCAATGGGGGGGGGGGGTAAGTGCAAGCGGAGGGGCCCCAGTGCTGAATAAGGGGCGGTGCATAAGTTCCAGCCAATAGCGAGCAGACATGGAGCACTGACCTTTACACACTCTGTCTCATTAAATGGAGGGCAGTTGATAGCAGAGGTGAGTAGGACGGGTCCTACAGAGGTGTTTGTGCAGTCATATCTGACACAGTTAGAGATCCAAGAGGTACCGGGCTACACGGGAACATAAAGAGAGAGAAACAATCAGGACGGTAACAACCTATCCCTGCTGCCTCGTCTGAGCCTAACGGGGACGGAATATCCGGGACACGCTTTCTACTTCCTGATCCCAAAGACCCAAGTCAGACACACCAGCAGCCAATGAGAAGCCTCTGTATAGTGAGCTGCTCTAACAGGCTGTAGCTGGGGGGAGGGAAGGGTTTGTTTATACAGAGAATTCTCATTGGTTGCTGGGTTGTCTGACTTGGCTCTTTGGGATCAGGAAGTAGAATGTGGCATGGGGGGGTACTGTCCCTTTAATGATCAGTACAAGCCCTATTCATTGCCCTCATGTTGCACAAGGGGGGGGGGGGGGTACTGTCCCTTTAATGATCAGTACAAGCCCTATTCATTGCACTCATGTTGCACAAGGGGGGGGGGTACTGTCCCTTTAATGATCAGTACAAGCCCTATTCATTGCCCTCATGTTGCACAAGGGGGGGTACTGTCCCTTTAATGATCAGTACAAGCCCTATTCATTGCACTCATGTTGCACAAGGGGGGGGGGGGGTACTGTCCCTTTAATGATCAGTACAAGCCCTATTCATTGCCCTCATGTTGCACAAGGGGGGTACTGTCCCTTTAATGATCAGTACAAGCCCTATTCATTGCACTCATGTTGCACAAGGGGGGGGGGGGGGTACTGTCCCTTTAATGATCAGTACAAGCCCTATTCATTGCACTCATGTTGCACGGGGGGGGGGGGTACTGTCCCTTTAATGATCAGTACAATCCCTATTCATTGCACTCATGTTGCACAAGGGGGGGGTACTGTCCCTTTAATGATCAGTACAAGCCCTATTCATTGCACTCATGTTGCACAAGGGGGGGGGGGTACTGTCCCTTTAATGATCAGTACAAGCCCTATTCATTGCACTCATGTTGCACAAGGGGGGGGGGGGTACTGTCCCTTTAATGATCAGTACAAGCCCTATTCATTGCACTCATGTTGCACAAGGGGGGGGGGTACTGTCCCTTTAATGATCAGTACAATCCCTATTCATTGCACTCATGTTGCACAAGGGGGGGGTACTGTCCCTTTAATGATCAGTACAAGCCCTATTCATTGCACTCATGTTGCACAAGGGGGGGGTACTGTCCCTTTAATGATCAGTACAAGCCCTATTCATTGCACTCATGTTGCACAAGGGGGGGGGGGTACTGTCCCTTTAATGATCAGTACAAGCCCTATTCATTGCACTCATGTTGCACAAGGGGGGGGGGTACTGTCCCTTTAATGATCAGTACAAGCCCTATTCATTGCACTCATGTTGCACAAGGGGGGGGGGTACTGTCCCTTTAATGATCAGTACAAGCCCTATTCATTGCACTCATGTTGCACAAGGGGGGGGGGGGTACTGTCCCTTTAATGATCAGTACAAGCCCTATTCATTGCACTCATGTTGCACAAGGGAGGGGGGGTACTGTCCCTTTAATGATCAGTACAAGCCCTATTCATTGCACTCATGTTGCACAAGGGGGGGGGGGGGTACTGTCCCTTTAATGATCAGTACAAGCCCTATTCATTGCACTCATGTTGCACAAGGGGGGGGGGTACTGTCCCTTTAATGATCAGTACAAGCCCTATTCATTGCACTCATGTTGCACAAGGGGGGGGGGGGTACTGTCCCTTTAATGATCAGTACAAGCCCTATTCATTGCACTCATGTTGCACAAGGGAGGGGGGGTACTGTCCCTTTAATGATCAGTACAAGCCCTATTCATTGCACTCATGTTGCACAAGGGGGGGGGGTACTGTCCCTTTAATGATCAGTACAAGCCCTATTCATTGCACTCATGTTGCACAAGGGGGGGGGGTACTGTCCCTTTAATGATCAGTACAAGCCCTATTCATTGCACTCATGTTGCACAAGGGGGGGGGGTACTGTCCCTTTAATGATCAGTACAAGCCCTATTCATTGCACTCATGTTGCAGAAGGGGGGGGGGGTACTGTCCCTTTAATGATCAGTACAAGCCCTATTCATTGCACTCATGTTGCACAAGGGGGGGGGGTACTGTCCCTTTAATGATCAGTACAAGCCCTATTCATTGCCCTCATGTTGCACAAGGGGGGGGGGGGGAGATACTGTCCCTTTAATGATCAGTACAAGCCCTATTCATTGCACTCATGTTGCACAAGGGGGGGGGGTACTGTCCCTTTAATGATCAGTACAAGCCCTATTCATTGCACTCATGTTGCACAAGGGGGGGGGGTACTGTCCCTTTAATGATCAGTACAAGCCCTATTCATTGCACTCATGTTGCACAGGGGGGGGGGGGGGGTACTGTCCCTTTAATGATCAGTACAAGCCCTATTCATTGCACTCATGTTGCACAAGGGGGGGGGGTACTGTCCCTTTAATGATCAGTACAAGCCCTATTCATTGCACTCATGTTGCACAGGGGGGGGGGGGGGGTACTGTCCCTTTAATGATCAGTACAAGCCCTATTCATTGCACTCATGTTGCACAAGGGAGGGTACTGTCCCTTTAATGATCAGTACAAGCCCTATTCATTGCACTCATGTTGCACAAGGGGGGGGGTACTGTCCCTTTAATGATCAGTACAAGCCCTATTCATTGCACTCATGTTCCACAAGGGGGGGGGGGTACTGTCCCTTTAATGATCAGTACAAGCCCTATTCATTGCACTCATGTTGCACAAGGGGGGGGGGTACTGTCCCTTTAATGATCAGTACAAGCCCTATTCATTGCACTCATGTTGCACGGGGGGGGGGGGGGGGGTACTGTCCCTTTAATAACCAGTACAAGCCCTATTCATTGCACTCATGTTGCACAAGGGGGGGTACTGTCCCTTTAATGATCAGTACAAGCCCTATTCATTGCCCTCATGTTGCACAAGGGGGGTACTGTCCCTTTAATGATCAGTACAAGCCCTATTCATTGCACTCATGTTGCACAAGGGGGGGGGGGGGTACTGTCCCTTTAATGATCAGTACAAGCCCTATTCATTGCACTCATGTTGCACAAGGGGGGGGGGGGTACTGTCCCTTTAATGATCAGTACAAGCCCTATTCATTGCACTCATGTTGCAGAAGGGGGGGGGTACTGTCCCTTTAATGATCAGTACAAGCCCTATTCATTGCCCTCATGTTGCACAAGGGGGGGGTACTGTCCCTTTAATGATCAGTACAAGCACTATTCATTGCACTCATGTTGCACGGGGGGGGGGGGGGTACTGTCCCTTTAATGATCAGTACAAGCCCTATTCATTGCACTCATGTTGCACAAGGGGGGGGTACTGTCCCTTTAATGATCAGTACAAGCCCTATTCATTGCACTCATGTTGCACAAGGGGGGGGGTACTGTCCCTTTAATGATCAGTACAAGCCCTATTCATTGCACTCATGTTGCACGGGGGGGGGGGGGGGTACTGTCCCTTTAATGATCAGTACAAGCCCTATTCATTGCACTCATGTTCCACAAGGGGGGGTACTGTCCCTTTAATGATCAGTACAAGCCCTATTCATTGCACTCATGTTGCACAAGGGGGGGGGGGTACTGTCCCTTTAATGATCAGTACAAGCCCTATTCATTGCACTCATGTTGCACAAGGGGGGAGGGGGGGTACTGTCCCTTTAATGATCAGTACAAGCCCTATTCATTGCACTCATGTTGCACAAGGGGGGGGGGGGTACTGTCCCTTTAATGATCAGTACAAGCCCTATTCATTGCACTCATGTTGCACAAGGGGGGAGGGGGGTACTGTCCCTTTAATGATCAGTACAAGCCCTATTCATTGCACTCATGTTGCACAAGGGGGGGGGGGTACTGTCCCTTTAATGATCAGTACAAGCCCTATTCATTGCACTCATGTTGCACAAGGGGGGGGGGTACTGTCCCTTTAATGATCAGTACAAAGCCCTATTCATTGCCCTCATGTTGCACAAGGGGGGGTACTGTCCTTTAATGATCAGTACAAGCCCTATTCATTTGCACTCATGTTGCACGGGGGGGGGGCGGTACTGTCCCTTTAATGATCAGTACAAGCCCTATTCATTGCACTCATGTTGCACGGGGGGGGGGGGGGGGGTACTGTCCCTTTAATGATCAGTACAAGCCCTATTCATTGCACTCATGTTGCACGGGGGGGGGGGGGGGGGTACTGTCCCTTTAATGATCAGTACAAGCCCTATTCATTGCACTCATGTTGCACGGGGGGGGGGGGGGGCAAGTGAATCCAATCTCCCCCCAGTACTTACCCAGGTACAGAGCTCTGATTCTCTGTACTTCCTGCTCCTGGGCTGCTCTCTTTCCCATGGTCAGGCAGGAACCCCCCCCCCTGGGTAAGTGAATCCAATCTCCCCCCAGTACTTGCCCAGGTACAGAGCTCTGATTCTCTGTACTTCCTGCTCCTGGGCTGCTCTCTTTCCCATGGTCAGGCAGGAACCCTCCCCCCTGGGTAAGTGAATCCAATCTCCCCCCAGTACTTACCCAGGTACAGAGCTCTGATTCTCTGTACTTCCTGCTCCTGGGCTGCTCTCTTTCCCATGGTCAGGCAGGAACCTCCCCCTGGGTAAGTGAATCCAATCTCCCCCCAGTACTTACCCAGGTACAGAGCTCTGATTCTCTGTACTTCCTGCTCCTGGGCTGCTCTCTTTCCCATGGTCAGGCAGGAACCTCCCCCCCCTGGGTAAGTGAATCCAATCTCCCCCCAGTACTTACCCAGGTACAGAGCTCTGATTCTCTGTACTTCCTGCTCCTGGGCTGCTCTCTTTCCCATGGTCAGGCAGGAACCTCCCCCTGGGTAAGTGAATCCAATCTCCCCCCAGTACTTACCCAGGTACAGAGCTCTGATTCTCTGTACTTCCTGCTCCTGGGCTGCTCTCTTTCCCATGGTCAGACAGGAACCCCCCCTGGGTAATGGAATGCAGTCCCACCCCAGTACTTACCCAGGTGTATTGCCCCCCTTGGGTTCCCTCAGCCAGTGGCTATTCCCAGAGGGACAGTACATACACACACAGGTAAGTGATCCCTGTACCCACCCTGTGACTGAGCAGAGTCCCATTCAGTAGGGTCTGTAGGCAGGAAACGTTGCGGCAGCTCCCACAGCACGAGGTCAGGTCCCTCGGGGGCTCATACACCTGATTCTGTAACGTAAGGAGATAGGAGTCAGCTGATCCGCCCCTCCCCTATACTGGGGCAATTGTCTCTCTACCCCCCAAACCCCCTTCCCCTCTCCCCCCATTTGTCTCTCTACTCCCTGAACCCCCTTTCCCTTCCCCTCTCCCCCCATTTGTCTCTCTACTCCCCGAACCCCCTTTCCCTTCCCCTCTCCCCCCATTTGTCTCTCTACTCCCTGAACCCCCTTTCCCTTCCCCTCTCCCCCCGTTTCTCTCTCTACTCCCCGAACCCCCTTTCCCTTCCCCTCTCCCCCCATTTGTCTCTCTACTCCCCGAACCCCCTTTCCCTTCCCCTCTCTCCCCATTTGTCTCTCTACTCCCTGAACCCCCTTTCCCTTCCCCTCTCCCCCCATTTGTCTCTCTACTCCCCGAACCCCCTTTCCCTTCCCCTCTCCCCCCATTTGTCTCTCTACTCCCCGAACCCCCTTTCCCTTCCCCTCTCCCCCCATTTGTCTCTCTACTCCCTGAACCCCCTTTCCCTTCCCCTCTCCCCCCATTTGTCTCTCTACTCCCTGAACCCCCTTTCCCTTCCCCTCTCCACCCATTTGTCTCTCTACTCCCCGAACCCCCTTTTCCTTCCCCTCTCCCCCCATTTCTCTCTCTAACTCCCCGAACCCCCTTTTCCCTTCCCCTCTCCCCCCATTTGTCTCTCTACTCCCTGAACCCCCTTTCCCTTCCCCTCTCCCCCCATTTGTCTCTCTACTCCCTGAACCCCCTTTCCCTTCCCTCTCCCCCCATTTGTCTCTCTACTCCCCGAACCCCCTTTCCCTTCCCCTCTCCCCCCATTTGTCTCTCTACTCCCTGAACCCCCTTTCCCTTCCCCTCTCCCCCCATTTCTCCTCTCTACTCCCCGAACCCCCTTTCCCTTCCCCTCTCCCCCCATTTGTCTCTCTCTACTCCCTGAACCCCCTTTCCTTCCCCTCTCCCCCCATTTGTCTCTCTACTCCCCGAACCCCCTTTCCCTTCCCCGAACCCCCCATTTGTCTCTCTACTCCCCGAACCCCCTTTCCCTTCCCTCTCCCCCATTTGTCTCTCTACTCCCCGAACCCCCTTTCCCTTCCCCTCTCCCCCCATTTCTCTCTCTACTCCCCGAACCCCCTTTCCCTTCCCCTCCCCACTTCTGTCTCCCATCCCTCCCGTTTCCATGGGGCTCAGACACATAGAACAGCAGAGAATATGGCTCCCCAGTCTCCCCACATTTCTTTAGCACCCCCAAAAACACAATATTTGGAGCAGCCCAGAGGGCCCTAGCTAGCTGATTGGGTATTTAATGGTGACAAAGCCCAATGTATTGGGGGGCTGGGGTGACTCATTTCCTGGGGGCCCCTAGTGGCCAGTTGGACACAGAGAATAAAGGGGAAGATAACGCTCAGTGAGTGGCACTTACAGGCTGACACTTTGCCGCGCACTTTAGGGAGGTGACGTTGATCCGATGGTACTTGGTGACGGGATCCAGTAGGGGGGTGCAGTGAGCGGAGTGGCACGTCCCGTCGGCCCTGTGTTCCATAATGGTCTGTCCCGGTCTGAGCACTCCCCGCTCCTTACTGAGGCACACACTGTCCTGCACTGGGGGGCACGGAGATACACATCAGGGTACCCCCCATATGAACAGGTACACACATCAACACTGCACCCCTAAATCCATCTACATCTAACCCCCCCATATGTACAGATACACACATCAACACTGCACCCCTAAATCCATCTACATCTAACCCCCCCATATGTACAGATACACACATCAACACTGCACCCCTAAATCCATCTACATCTAACCCCCCCATATGTACAGATACACACATCAACACTGCACCCCTAAATCCATCTACATCTAAACCCCCCCATATGTGGGCCTTTGCTGTTTAACTTGTTTATTAATGCCCTGGGGGGGGGCATAGACAGTACTGTTTCTATTGATACTAAATTGGGCAAAACTATAAGTTCCATGCAGGATGTGCCGCTTTGCAGAGCGATTTGACTGGGAAACTGGGCAGCAAACTGGGAAATGAGGTTCAATGTTGATAAGTGCAAAGTTCTGCCCTTTGGTAGGAATAATATAAACGCAAACTATCTACTGAATGGGAGTGTGTTGGGGGTTTCCTTAATGGAGAAGGATCTGGGGGGTTTTGTTGATAACAAGTTGTCTAATGCCAGGCAGTGTCATTCTGTGGCTACTAAAGCAAATAAAGTGCTGTCTTGTATAAAAAAGGGCATTGACTCAAGGGGTGAGAACATAATTTTGCCCCTTTATAGGTCCCTGGTAAGGCCTCACCCTGAGTATGGGGGGCAGTAACAGTGAGTATGGGGGGCAGTAACAGTGAGTATGGGGGCAGTAACAGTGAATATGGGGGGGCAGTGACAGTGAGTATGGGGGGGCAGTAACAGTGAGTATGGGGGGCAGTAACAGTGAGTATGGGGGGCAGTAACAGTGAGTATGGGGGGGCAGTGACAGTGAGTATGGGGGGGCAGTAACAGTGAGTATGGGGGCAGTAACAGTGAGTATGGGGGGCAGTAACAGTGAGTATGGGGGGGCAGTAACAGTGAGTATGCAGTGCAGTTTTGGGCTCCAGTCCTTAAGAAGGATATTAATGAGCTGGAGAGAGTGCAGAGACTGCAACTAAACTGGTTAAGGGGATGGAAGGGTTAAACTATGAGGTGAGACTGTCAGGGTTGGGGTTGTTTCTCTGGAAAAGAGGTGCTTGCGAGGGGACATGATTACTCTGTACAAGTACATTAGGGGGGATTATAGGCAGTTGGGGGGGTTCTTTTTTCCCATAAAAACAATCAACGCACCAGAGGCCCCCCCTATAGATTAGAGGAACAGAGCTTCCATTTGAAGCAGCGTAGGGGGTTCCTCACGGTGAGGGCAGTGAGGGGGTTGGGGAATGCCCTGCCGGGGGATGTTGGGTAGGGGGTTCCTCACGGTGAGGGCAGTGAGGGGGTTGGGGAATGCCCTGCCGGGGGATGTTGGGTAGGGGGTTCCTCACGGTGAGGGCAGTGAGGGGGTTGGGGAATGCCCTGCCGGGGGATGTTGGGTAGGGGGTTCCTCACGGTGAGGGCAGTGAGGGGGTTGGGGAATGCCCTGCCGGGGGGTGTTGGGTAGGGGGTTCCTCACGGTGAGGGCAGTGAGGGGGTTGGGGAATGCCCTGCCGGGGGATGTTGGGTAGGGGGTTCCTCACGGTGAGGGCAGTGAGGGGGTTGGGGAATGCCCCTAGAGATGGGGTAATGGCAGATTCTGTTAATGCCTATAAGAGGGGCCTGGATGAGTTATTGAACAATCAGAATACCCAAGGCTATTGTGATACTAATATCTACAGTTAGTACTAGTGGTTGTATTTATAGTTTATGTATGTGAGTGTATAGGTAGGTAGGTGTGGGTTGGGTGTGCTGGGTTTACTTGGATGGGTTGAACTTGATGGACACAGGTCTTTTTTCAACCCTATGTAACTATGTAACTATGTAACTATGTACAGATACACACATCAACACTGCACCCCTAAATCCATCTACATCTAACCCCCCATATGTACAGATACACACATCAACACTGCACCCCTAAATCCATCTACATCTAACCCCCCCATATGTACAGATACACACATCAACACTGCACCCCTAAATCCATCTACATCTAACCCCCCCCATATGTACAGATACACACATCAACACTGCACCCCTAAATCCATCTACATCTAACCCCCCATATGTACAGATACACACATCAACACTGCACCCCTAAATCCATCTACATCTAACCCCCCATATGTACAGATACACACAATCAACACTGCACCCCTAATCCATCTAACCCCATTACATAACCCAACCTGCCCCCTAATCCATCTACCTAACCCCCCATATGTACAGATACACACATCAACACTGCACCCCTAAATCCATCTACATCTAACCCCCCCATATGTACAGATACACACATCAACACTGCACCCCTAAATCCATCTACATCTTAACCCCCCATATGTACAGATACACACATCAACACTGCACCCCTAAATCCATCTACATCTAACCCCCCCATATGTACAGATACACACACAACACTGCACCCCTAAATCCATCTACATCTAACCCCCCATATGTACAGATACACACATCAACTACTGCACCCCTAAATCCATCTACATCTAACCCCCATATGTACAGATACACACATCAACACTGCACCCCTAAATCCCATCTACATCAACCCCCATATGTACAGATACACACATCAACACTGCACCCCTAAATCCATATACATCTAACCCCCCATATGTACAGATACACACATCAACACTGCACCCCTAAATCCATATACATCTAACCCCCCATATGTACAAGATACACACATCAACACTGCACCCCTAAATCCATATACATCTAACCCCCCATATGTACAGATACACACATCAACACTGCACCCCTAAATCCATATACATCTAACCCCCCCATATGTACAGATACACACATCAACCACTGCACCCCTAAATCCATCTACATCTAACCCCCCCATATGTACAGATACACACATCAACACTGCACCCCTAAATCCATCTACATCTAACCCCCCCATATGTACAGATACACACATCAACACTGCACCCCCCATCCAATCCATCTAACATCTAACCCCACATATGTACAGATACACACATTCAACACTGCACCCCTAAATCCATCTACATCTAACCCCCCCATATGTACAGATACACACATCAACACTGCACCCCTAAATCCATCTACATCTAACCCCCATATTGTACAGATACACACATCAACACTGCACCCCTAAATCCATATACATCTAAACCCCCCCATATGTACAGATACACACATCAACACTGCACCCCTAAATCGCTCCCCCAGCTATATACAGTACAGACTCTCCTTTCTCCCATACATATAACACACAGCTCTAGTGTGTAACCCCCAGCTATATACAGTACAGACTCTCCTTTCTCCCATACATATAACACACAGCTCTAGTGTGTAACCCCCAGCTATATACAGTACAGACTCTCCTTCTCCATACATAATAACACACGGCTCTAGGTGTAACCCCAGCTTATATACAGTACAGACTCTCCTTTCTCCCATACATATAACACACAGCTCTAGTGTGTAACCCCCAGCTATATACAGTACAGACTCCCCTTTCTCCCATACATATAACACACAGCTCTAGTGTGTAACCCCCAGCTATATACAGTACAGACTCTCCTTTCCTCCCATACATATAAACACACAGCTCTAGTGTGTAACCCCCAGCTATATACAGTACAGACTTTTCTTTCTCCCATACATATAACACACAGCTCTAGTGTGTAACCCCCAGCTATATACAGTACAGACTCTCCTTTCTCCCATACATATAACACACAGCTCTAGTGTGTAACCCCCAGCTATATACAGTACAGACTCTCCTTTCTCCCATACATATAACACACAGCTCTAGTGTGTAACCCCCAGCTATATACAGTACAGACTCTTCTTTCTCCCATATATATAACACACAGCTCTAGTGTGTAACCCCCAGCTATATACAGTACAGACTCTCCTTTCTCCCATATATATAACACACAGCTCTAGTGTGTAACCCCCAGCTATATACAGTACAGACTCTCCTTTCTCCCATACATATAACACACAGCTCTAGTGTGTAACCCCCAGCTATATACAGTACAGACTCTCCTTTCTCCCATACATATAACACACAGCTCTAGTGTGTAACCCCCAGCTATATACAGTACAGACTCTCCTTTCTCCCATACATATAACACACAGCTCTAGTGTGTAACCCCCAGCTATATACAGTACAGACTCTCCTTTCTCCCATACATATAACACACAGCTCTAGTGTGTAACCCCCAGCTATATACAGTACAGACTTTTCTTTCTCCCATACATATAACACACAGCTCTAGTGTGTAACCCCAGGCTATATACAGTACAGACTCTCCTTTCTCCCATACATATAACACACAGCTCTAGTGTGTAACCCCCAGCTATATACAGTACAGACTCTCCTTTCTCCCTTACATATAACACACAGCTCTAGTGTGTAACCCCCAGCTATATACAGTACAGACTCTCCTTTCTCCCATACATATAACACACAGCTCTAGTGTGTAACCCCCAGCTATATACAGTACAGACTCTCCTTTCTCCCATACATATAACACACAGCTCTAGTGTGTAACCCCCAGCTATATACAGTACAGACTCTCCTTTCTCCCATACATATAACACACAGCTCTAGTGTGTAACCCCCAGCTATATACAGTACAGACTCTCCTTCTCCCATACATATAACACACAGCTCTAGTGTGTAACCCCCAGCTATATTACAGTACCAGACTCTCCTTTCTCCCATACATATAACAACACAGCTCTAGTGTGTAACCCCCAGCTATATACAGTACAGCTCTCCTTTCTCCCATAACATATAACACCACAGCTTCTAGTGTGTAACCCCCAGCTATATACAGTACAGACTTCTCCTTTCTCCCATATATATAACACACAGCTCTAGTGTGTAACCCCCAGCTATATACAGTACAGACTCTCCTTTCTCCCATACATATAACACACCAGCTCTAGTGTGGTAACCCCCCAGCTATATACAGTACAGACTCTTCCTTTCTCCCATACATATAACACACAGCTCTAGGTGTGTAACCCCCAGCTATATACAGTACAGACTCTCCTTTCTCCCATACATATAACACACAGCTCTAGTGTGTAACCCCCAGCTATATTACAGTACAGACTCTCCTTTCTCCCATATATATAACACACAGCTCTAGTGTGTAACCCCAGCTAATATACAGTACAGACTCTCCTTTCTCCCATACATTATTACACACAGCTCTAGTGTGTAACCCCCAGCTATATACAGTACAGACTCTCCTTTCTCCCATACATATAACACACAGCTCTAGTGTGTAACCCCCAGCTATATACAGTACAGACTCTCCTTTCTCCCATACATATAACACACAGCTCTAGTGTGTAACCCCCAGCTATATACAGTACAGACTCTCCTTTCTCCCATACATATAACCACACAGCTCTAGTGTGTAACCCCCAGCTATATACAGTACAGACTTTCTTTCTCCCATACATATAACACACAGCTCTAGTGTGGTAACCCCCAAGCTATATACAGTACAGACTCTCCTTTCTCCCATACATATAACACACAGCTCTAGTGTGTAACCCCCAGCTATATACAGTACAGACTCTCCTTTCTCCCATACATATAACACACAGCTCTAGTGTGTAACCCCCAGCTATATACAGTACAGACTCTCCTTTCTCCCATACATATAACACACAGCTCTAGTGTGTAACCCCCAGCTATATACAGTACAGACTCTTCTTTCTCCCATACATATAACACACAGCTCTAGTGTGTAACCCCCAGCTATATACAGTACAGACTCTTCTTTCTCCCATACATATAACACACAGCTCTAGTGTGTAACCCCCAGCTATATACAGTACAGACTTCTTCTTTCTCCCATACATATAACACACAGCTCTAGTGTTGTAACCCCCAGCTATATACAGTACAGACTCTCCTTTCTCCCATACATATAACACACAGCTCTAGTGTGTAACCCCCAGCTATATACAGTACAGACTCTCCTTTTCCCATACATATAACACACAGCTCTAGCGTGTAACCCCCAGCTATATACAGTACAGACTCTCCTTTCTCCCATACATATAACACACAGCTCTAGTGTGTAACCCCCAGCTATATACAGTAACAGACTCTCCTTTCTCCATACATATAACACACAGCTCTAGTGGTGTAACCCCCAGCTATATACAGTACAGACTCTTCTTTCTCCCATACATATAACACACAGCTCTAGTGTGTAACCCCCAGCTATATACAGTACAGACTCTCCTTTCTCCCATACATATAACACACAGCTCTAGTGTGTAACCCCCAGCTATATACAGTACAGACTTTTCTTTCTCCCATACATATAACACACAGCTCTAGTGTGTAACCCCCAGCTATATACAGTACAGACTCTCCTTTCTCCCATACATATAACACACAGCTCTAGTGTGTAACCCCCAGCTCTATACAGTACAGACTTTTCTTTCTCCCATACATATAACACACAGCTCTAGGTGTAACCCCAGCTATATACAGTACAGACTCTCCTTTCTCCCATACATATAACACACAGCTCTAGTGTGTAACCCCCAGCTCTATACAGTACAGACTTTTCTTTCTCCCATACATATAACGCCTATACCACCCTATGTGTACCCCCTATATAGCAGTACAGACTCTTCTTTCTCTCGCATACATATAACACACAGCCTCTAGTTGTGTAAACCCCCAGCTAATTACAGTACAGACTCTTCTTTCTCCCATATCATATAACACACAGCTCTAAGTGTGTAACCCCCAAGCTATATAGCAGTACAGACTCTTCTTCTCCCATACATATAACACACAGCTCTAGTGTGTAACCCCCAGCTATATACAGTACAGACTCTTCTTTTTCCCATACATATAACACACAGCTCTAGTGTGTAACCCCCAGCTATATTACAGTACAGACTCTCCTTTCTCCCATATATATAACACACAGCTCTACTGTGTAACCCCCAGCTATATACAGTACAGACTCTCCTTTCTCCCATATATATAACACACAGCTCTAGTGTGTAACCCCCAGCTATATACAGTACAGACTCTTCTTTTTCCCATACATATAACACACAGCTCTAGTGTGTAACCCCCAGCTATATACAGTACAGACTCTCCTTTCTCCCATATATATAACACACAGCTCTAGTGTGTAACCCCCAGCTATATACAGTACAGACTCTTCTTTCTCCCATACATATAACACACAGCTCTAGTGTGTAACCCCCAGCTATATACAGTACAGACTCTTCTTTCTCCCATACATATAACACACAGCTCTAGTGTGTAACCCCCAGCTATATACAGTACAGACTCTTCTTTTTCCCATACATATAACACACAGCTCTAGTGTGTAACCCCCAGCTATATACAGTACAGACTCTCCTTTCTCCCATACATATAACACACAGCTCTAGTGTGTAACCCCCAGCTATATACAGTACAGACTCTTCTTTCTCCAATATATATAACACACAGCTCTAGTGTGTAACCCCCAGCTATATACAGTACAGACTCTCCTTTCTCCCATATATATAACACACAGCTCTAGTGTGTAACCCCCAGCTATATACAGTACAGACTCTCCTTTCTCCCATACATATAACACACAGCTCTAGTGTGTAACCCCCAGCTATATACAGTACAGGACGCCAACTTACCACATTTATACACGGTGCAATTACAGATATTGGAGGCAGAATGTTGAAATTCCTCATCAACTTGAAGTTTTTCTCCCTAAAACCAAAGCCACCAAATGTAATTACAGGGGGACCCGTTATCCAGAAAGCTCTAAATGACACAAATGTCTCCCATAAATGATGAGAAAATAATTTCCTTTCCCTGTTACAATAAAGGAATAAGGGGGAAGGCAGTACTGGGTCCAACTGAATGTAGAAGAACCCCAGGCCGGGGCAGTTCTTGGCATATGGGCAGCGGCCCAGGGTATCAGGCCCAACCTTGGCACCCCAGGGATTTCCTGTAAGCCCCGCCCCATCCCATATGATTCCCAGTGGGAGGGGCACTTACCAGTTTGCACTCTGGTACCGGAACTTTATCGCAGGAACATTCTGTGGGGCAGAAGGAACAGATCAGATTGGGGGCATCTCTGGCCCAATTACCCCCCAATAAACAGGGAAGTCAGGGCTCCTATTGGTGGGCTGGTTTTGCCCCAAACATGTGACTCCCATGCCAGAGGGATCTGGGCAGAAGGCAGTCAGTTGGGGGTCGGCATTTCTAACATTAGGGGCCCTTCCCTGCCCCAGTGGGGGTAACTGTAGAACTGGGCCATTAGCAACTAACCGGAGACTAACTAGCCAATGCCCTGATTGGCCCACATGGATCAAGCATCTGGGTGTAACCAATGTGATGTGGCGCCGCCCCCTGGCCCACCCTGATGCCCCGGGGCATTATATAGAGGGGCAATTAGTGCTCTAGTCACATTAGTTACTCACCGCAGGTTCTGTAAGGGCAACAGGTGTCAGGGGTCCAAATCTCCACCGGCGCCGACCCAAAGTCACATCTCATGTCTGGGCACTGAGAGCTGTCACACACTGGGGGGGGGGGGCAGAGATCAGAGGGTTAACTCACAACTCCCACTCACCTGGCATTAGCCCCTCCCACTCACCCCCCCGATACACACTCACCCCGTCAATACACACTCACCCCCTCGATACACTCACCCCCCGATACACACTCACCCCCCGATACACACTCACCCCCTCGATACACACTCACCCCCGATACACACTCACCCCCCGATACACACTCACCCCCTCGATACACACTCACCCCCTCGATACACACTCACCCCCTCGATACACACTGACCCCCCCATACACACTCACCCCCTCGATACACACTCACCCCCCATACACACTCACCCCCCAGATACCACACTCACCCCCCAGATACACACTCACCCCCCCCATACACACTCACCCCCCAGATACACACTCACCCCCCCATACACACTCACCCCCTCGATACACACTCACCCCCCCATACACACTCACCCCCCCAGATACACACTCACCCCCCCATACACACTCACCCCCCAGATTACACACTCACCCCCCCATACACACTCACCCCCTCGATACACACTCACCCCCCCCATACACACTCACCCCCTCGATACACACTCACCCCCCCATACACACTCACCCCCCAGATACACACTCACCCCCCAGATACACACTCACCCCCCATACACACTCACCCCCCCATACACACTCACCCCCCATACACACTCACCCCCCGATACACACTCACCCCCTCGATACACACTCACCCCCCCGATACACACTCACCCCCCGATACACACTCACCCCCCATACACACTCACCCCCCAGATACACACTCACCCCCCAGATACACCACTCACCCCCATACACACGTCACCCCCCCATACACACTCACCCCCCATACACACTCACCCCCGATACACACTCACCCCCTCGATACACACTCACCCCCTCGATACACACTCACCCCCCGATACACACTCACCCCCTCGATACACACTTACCCCCTGATACACACTCACCCCCTCGATACACACTCACCCCCCGATACACACTCACCCCCTCGATACACACTTACCCCCTGATACACACTCACCCCCTCGATACACACTCACCCCCCGATACACACTCACCCCCTCGATACACACTCACCCCCCGATACACACTCACCCCCTCGATACACACTTACCCCCTGATACACACTCACCCCCTCGATACACTCACCCCCCCGATACACACTCACCCCCTCGATACACTCACCCCCCCATACACACTCACCCCCCCATACACACTCACCCCCTCGATACACTCACCCCCCCATACACACTCACCCCCGATACACACTCACCCCCCCATACACACTCACCCCCAGATACACACTCACCCCCCGATACACACTCACCCCCGATACACACTCACCCCCGATACACACTCACCCCCTCGATACACACTCACCCCCCCATACACACTCACCCCCCGCATACACACTCACCCCCCGATACACACTCACTCCCTCGATACACTCACCCCCCGATACACACTCACCCCCTCGATACACACTCACCCCCTCGATACACACTCACCCCCCCATACACACTCACCCCCCGATACACACTCACACCCTCGATACACTCACCCCCGATACACACTCACCCCCCCATACACAGTCACCCCCCAGATACACACTCACCCCCCCGATACACACTCACCCCCCGATACACACTCACCCCCGATACACCACTCACCCCCTCGATACACACTCACCCCCCCATACACACTCACCCCCCGATACACACTCACCCCCCGATACACACTCACTCCCTCGATACACTCACCCCCCGATACACACTCACCCCCTCGATACACACTCACCCCCCCATACACACTCACCCCCCGATACACACTCACCCCCTCGATACACTCACCCCCCGATACACACTCACCCCCTCGATACACACTCACCCCCCGATACACACTCACCCCCTCGATACACACTCACCTCCTCGATACACACTCACCCCCTCGATACACTCACCCCCCAATACACACTCACCCCTCGATACACACTCACCCCCGATACACACTCACCCCCTCGATACACACTCACCCCCCCATCAACACTCACCCCCGATACACACTCACCCCCTTGATACACACTCACCCCCCCATACACACTCACCCCCTCGATACACACTCACCCCCCCATACACACTCACCCCCCCAATACACACTCACCCCCGATACACACTCACCCCCTTGATACACACTCACCCCCCCATACACACTCACCCCCCCAATACACACTCACCCCCCGATACACACTCACCCCCTTGATACACACTCACCCCCCCATACACACTCACCCCCTCGATACACACTCACCCCCCCATACACACTCACCCCCCAGATACACACTCACCCCCATACACACTCACCCCCCATACACACTCACCCCCCCATACACACTCACCCCCCAGATACACACTCACCCCCCATACACACTCACCCCCCATACACACTCACCCCCATACACACTCACCCCCCATACACACTCACCCCCCAGATACACACTCACCCCCCATACACACTCACCCCCCCATACACACTCACCCCCCCATACACACTCACCCCCCCATTCACACTCACCCCCCATACACACTCACCCCCCAATACACACTCACCCCCCATACACACTCACCCCCCAGTGATATACACTCACCCCCCCATACACACTCACCCCCCAGATACACACTCACCCCCCCCATACACACTCACCCCCCGATACACACTCACCCCTCCATACACACCCACCCCCCAGATACACACTCACCCCCCCATACACACTCACCCCCCAGTGATACACACTCACCCCCAGTGATACACACTCACCCCCCAGATACACACTCACCCCCCCATACACACTCACCCCCCAGATACACACTCACCCCCCCATACACACTCACCCCCCCATACACACTCACCCTTCCATACACACCCACCCCCCAGATACACACTCACCCCCCAGTGATACACACTCACCCCCCAGTGATACACACTCACCCCCCAGTGATACACACTCACCCCCCAGTGATACACACTCACCCCCCAGTGATACACACTCACCCCCCAGATACACACTCACCCCCCAGATACACACTCACCCCCCAGTGATACACACTCACCCCCCCATACACACTCACCCCCCAGTGATACACACTCACCCCAGGAGGGGGCACTTACCGCACTTATAGGAAGGGCAGCAACGTTCCGTGACATTCCCCTCCACCATAAGGATTTCCCCGGCGCGACAGGAGGGGATGGGGGAGGAGCAGACGTTGCACCCTGTTACAGTTCCACAAGGGGAAGAAATATTTATTATTCACTGCATGTTCCCCCCCCGTACCGTAGGGGCAGGAGAGCCAGTAAGTGGTACTTACCACAGAAGTGTCGGACACAGCAGGAGTTGTTGACTGGGGAAGAGAAGAGAGTCTGGTCCTCCCGGCAGCGCTGGTTCTGCTGGTTCTGCTGGTTCTGCTCACACTTTATTGGGTCACACTCTATAAGGAGAGGGAGGCACAGAATGGACTCGGGGGCTCATACAAACAGGGTGCTAATGGGGGGCTCCCCGGGGTACTCACCGCAGGAATATCGGGGGCTCATACAAACAGGGTGCTAATGGGGGGGCTCCCCGGGGTACTCACCGCAGGAATATCGGGGGCTCATACAAACAGGGTGCTAATGGGGGGCTCCCCGGGGTACTCACCGCAGGAATATCGGGGGCTCATACAAACAGGGTGCTAATGGGGGGCTCCCCGGGGTACTCACCGCAGGAATATCGGGGGCTCATACAAACAGGGTGCTAATGGGGGGCTCCCCGGGGTACTCACCGCAGGAATATCGGGGGCTCATACAAACAGGGTGCTAATGGGGGGCTCCCCGGGGTACTCACCGCAGGAATATCGGGGGCAGCACGAGTCCTCCTGATAATATGCTGTCAGCTTCTCCCAACTGGCACACTCGGGCACCGGGGCATCACACAGGCTCTGATTGCACACTGGCACAAACAGCACATTGATACAGTTACCTATTGGCTGCCAATAAGCACCGCCCCCAATGGGCCCCAATCCTGTGCCCCTTCCCTGTGTGTATAATATACAGTATATAATACAGTCAGGCCCCTCCCCCTGTGTATAATATACAGTATATAATACAGTCAGGCCCCTCCCCCTGTGTATAATATACAGTGAGGCCCCTCCCCCTGTATATAATATACAGTGAGGCCCCTCCCCTGTGTATAATATACAGTGAGGCCCCTCCCCCTGTGTATAATATACAGTATATAATACAGTCAGGCCCCTCCCCCTGTGTATAATATACAGTGAGGCCCCTCCCCCTGTATATAATATACAGTGAGGCCCCTCCCCCTGTGTATAATATACAGTATATAATACAGTCAGGCCCCTGCCCCTGTGTATAATATATGATGTATAATACAGTGAGGCCCCTCCCCCTGTGTATAATATACAGTATATAATACAGTCAGGCCCCTCCCCCTGTGTATAATATATGGTGTATAATACAGTGAGGCCCCTCCCCCTGTGTATAATATACAGTATATAATGCAGTCAGGCACCTCCCCCTGTGTATAATATAATACAATGAGGCCCCGCCCCGTGTGTAATATATACAGTGAGCCCCGCCCCGTGTGTATAATATAATACAATGAGGCCCCGCCCCATGTGTATAATATACAGTGAGCCCCGCCCCGTGTGTATAATATAATACAATGAGGCCCCACCCCATGTGTATAATATACAGTGAGCCCCGCCCCCTGTGTATAATATAATACAATGAGGCCCCGCCCCATGTGTATAATATACAGTATATAATACAGTGAGACCGAGTGAGATTACACAGGTCATGGAACTCTGAGGTGACTTCTAATATCCTTATATTCTACAACAGGGGGTACTTTATTGATTATAATATACAAGTTTCAGTGAGTCATGTGACAGAAATGACATGACTAAGCCCCATTTATAAGGATATAATTTACAGAGTGGTCCCATAGGGAAATGACCCAACTGTATATAATAAGGAGATAGAGTAGTGCACGTACCACAGACCCTCTCGGGGCAGCAGGAGTGGCCATTGGATACAGACACAAGCACTTGGCCGTATCTGGGGCAGGGGGGCTCCGCCGTGGGGCTGCACTCGGACTCGATGGGAACGATGGTCTCGTTGTCGATACACTGGTACATGCAGCACCCGGAGTGGGAGCTTTTCCACATTTCCCCTATGGCACGTGGGGTCCCGGAGCTGTCGGTACAGGCTGCAAAGGGAAAGGGTACAGCCCCAGTTACCCCAGTCACCAACAGCCCCAGTTACCCACTGCCCCTGGGGCACAATGATCACCAACAGCCCCAGTTACCCACTGCCCCTGGGGCACAATGATCACCAACAGCCCCAGTTACCCACTGCCCCTGGGGCACAATGATCACCAACAGCCCCAGTTACCCACTGCCCCTGGGGCACAATGAGCACCAACAGCCCCAGTTACCCACTGCCCCTGGGGCACAATGAGCACCAACAGCCCCACTTACCCACTGCCCCTGGGGCACAATGATCACCAACAGCCCCAGTTACCCACTGCCCCTGGGGCACAATGAGCACCAACAGCCCCAGTTACCCACTGCCCCTGGGGCACAATGATCACCAGTAACACGTAGCACTAGGGCTGATGCAGGAATGCAAAGGGACAGTCCAGGGGAGTAAGAAGTCACTGAAGTAAACCAACCATTAAATGTCTCTATGGAGGTACCGAGTGTTTCCCTACAGTCAACTGTCTCTCCATTCAGTCATCCGTCTCACCCTACAGTCAACTGTCTCTCCATTCAGTCATCCGTCTCACCCTACAGTCATCCCCCTCTGCATACAGTCAACTGTCTCACCCTACAGTCAACTGTCTCACCCTACAGTCATCCATCTCACCCTACAGTCATCCATCTCACCCTACAGTCAACTGTCTCACCCTACAGTCATCCATCTCACCCTACAGTCATCCGTCTCACCCTACAGTCATCCGTCTCACCCTACAGTCAACTGTCTCACCCTACAGTCATCTGTCTCACCCTACAGTCATCCGTCTCACCCTACAGTCATCCGTCTCACCCTACAGTCATCTGTCTCACCCTACAGTCATCCGTCTCACCCTACAGTCATCCGTCTCACCCTACAGTCATCCGTCTCACCCTACAGTCATCCATCTCACCCTACAGTCATCTGTCTCACCCTACAGTCATCCGTCTCACCCTACAGTCATCCGTCTCACCCTACAGTCATCCGTCTCACCCTACAGTCATCCGTCTCACCCTACAGTCAACTGTCTCACCCTACAGTCATCCGTCTCACCCTACAGTCTCTCCATACGGTCATCCACCTTCACACAGTTTCCGTGTCTTCTACTGACAGATACATGGGTTTCCGTGGGTTATACTGACAGATACATGGGTTTCCGTGGGTTATACTGACAGATACATGGGTTTCCGTGGGTTATACTGATAGATACATGGGTTTCCGTGGCTTCTACTGACAGATACATGGGTTTCCGTGGGTTATACTGATAGATACATGGGTTTCCGTGGGTTATACTGATAGATACATGGGTTTCCGTGGGTTATACTGATTGATACATGGGTTTCTGTGGCTTTTACTAACAGATACATGGGTTTCCGTGGGTTATACTGATAGATACATGGGTTTCCGTGGCTTCTACTGACAGATACATGGGTTTCCGTGGGTTATACTGATTGATACATGGGTTTCTGTGGCTTTTACTAACAGATACATGGGTTTCCGTGGGTTATACTGATAGATACATGGGTTTCCGTGGCTTCTACTGACAGATACATGGGTTTCCGTGGGTTATACTGATAGATACATGGGTTTCCGTGGGTTATACTGATAGATACATGGGTTTCCGTGGGTTATACTGATTGATACATGGGTTTCTGAGGCTTTTACTAACAGATACATGGGTTTCCGTGGCTTTTACTAACAGATACATGGGTTTCCGTGGCTTTTCGTGATAGATACATGGGTTTCCGTGGCTTTCACTGATAGATACATGGGTTTCCGTGGCTTTCACTGATAGATACATGGGTTTCTGTGGCTTTCACTGATAGATACATGGGTTTCCGTGGCTTTTACTGACAGATACATGTGTTTCTGTGGCTTTTACTGATAGATGCATGGGTTTACGTTGCTTTTACAGATAGATTCATGGGTTTACGTGGGTTATACTGATAGATACATGGGTTTCCGTGGCTTTTACTGACAGATACATGAGTTTCCGTGGCTTTTACTAACAGATACATGGGTTTCCGTGGGTTATACTGATAGATACATGGGTTTCTGTGGGTTATACTGATAGATACATGGGTTTCCGTGGGTTATACTGATAGATACATGGGTTTCCGTGGATTATACTGACAGATACATGGGTTTCCGTGGGTTATACTGATAGATACATGGGTTTCCGTGGGTTATACTGACAGATACATGGGTTTCCGTGGGTTATACTGACAGATACATGGGTTTCCGTGGGTTATACTGATAGATACATGGGTTTCCGTGGGTTATACTGATAGATACATGGGTTTCCGTGGGTTATACTGATAGATACATGGGTTTCTGTGGCTTTTACTAACAGATACATGGGTTTCCGTGGGTTATACTGATAGATACATGGGTTTCTGTGGCTTTTACTAACAGATACATGGGTTTCCGTGGGTTATACTGATAGATACATGGGTTTCTGAGGCTTTTACTAACAGATACATGGGTTTCCGTGGCTTTTACTAACAGATACATGGGTTTCCGTGGCTTTTCGTGATAGATACATGGGTTTCCGTGGCTTTCACTGATAGATACATGGGTTTCCGTGGCTTTCACTGATAGATACATGGGTTTCCGTGGCTTTTACTGACAGATACATGGGTTTCCGTGGCTTTTACTGATAGATACATGGGTTTCTTTGGGTTATACTGATAGATACATGGGTTTCCGTGGGTTATACTGATAGATACATGGGTTTCTGTGGCTTTTACTAACAGATACATGGGTTTCTGAGGCTTTTACTAACAGATACATGGGTTTCCGTGGCTTTTACTGACAGATACATGGGTTTCCGTGGCTTTTACTGATAGATACATGGGTTTCTTTGGGTTATACTGATAGATACATGGGTTTCCGTGGGTTATACTGACAGATACATGGGTTTCTGTGGCTTTTACTAACAGATACATGGGTTTCTGAGGCTTTTACTAACAGATACATGGGTTTCCGTGGCTTTTACTAACAGATACATGGGTTTCCGTGGCTTTCACTGATAGATACATGGGTTTCCGTGGCTTTCACTGATAGATACATGGGTTTCCGTGGCTTTCACTGATAGATACATGGGTTTCTGTGGCTTTTACTGACAGATACATGTGTTTCCGTGGCTTTTACTGATAGATACATGGGTTTCTTTGGGTTATACTGATAGATGCATGGGTTTACGTTGCTTTTACTGATAGATTCATGGGTTTACGTGGGTTATACTGATAGATACATGGGTTTCCGTGGCTTTTACTGACAGATACATGAGTTTCCGTGGCTTTTACTAACAGATACATGGGTTTCCGTGGCTTTTACTGACAGGTACATGGGTTTCTGTGGCTTTTACCGACAGATACATGGGTTTCTGTGGCTTTTACCGACAGATACATGGGTTTCCGTGGCTTTTACCGATAGATTCATGGGTTTCCGTGGCTTTTACTGATGGATACATGGATTTCTGTGGGTTATACTGACAGATACATGGGTTTCTGTGGGTTATAAAGATAAATACATGGGATTCTGTGGCTTTTACTGACAGATACATGGGTTTCTGTGGGTTAAACTGATAGATACATGGGTTTCTGTGGCTTTTACCGACAGATACATGGGTTTCCGGGGCTTTTACTGATAGATGCATGGGTTTCCGTGGCTTTTACTGATAGATGCATGGGTTTACGTTGCTTTTACTGATAGATTCATGGGTTTACGTGGGTTATACTGATACATACATGGGTTTCCGTGGCTTTTACTGATAGATACATGGGTTTCCGTGGCTTTTACTAACAGATACATGGGTTTCCGTGGCTTTTACCGACAGGTACATGGGTTTCTTTGGGTTTTACTGACAGATACATGGGTTTCCGTGGCTTTTACTGATAGATACATGGGTTTCCGTGGCTTTTACTAACAGATACATGGGTTTCCGTGGCTTTTACCGACAGGTACATGGGTTTCTTTGGGTTTTACTGACAGATACATGGGTTTCCGTGGCTTTTACTGATAGATACATGGGTTTCCGTGGCTTTTACTAACAGATACATGGGTTTCCGTGGCTTTTACCGACAGGTACATGGGTTTCTTTGGGTTTTACTGACAGATACATGGGTTTCCGTGGCTTTTACTGATAGATACATGGGTTTCCGTGGCTTTTACTAACAGATACATGGGTTTCCGTGGCTTTTACTGATAGATACATGGGTTTCTGAGGCTTTTACTAACAGATACATGGGTTTCGTGGCTTTTACCGACAGGTACATGGGTTTCTTTGGCTTTTACTGACAGATACATGGGTTTCCGTGGCTTTTACTGATAGATACATGGGTTTCCGTGGCTTTTACTAACAGATACATGGGTTTCCGTGGCTTTTACTGATAGATACATGGGTTTCTGAGGCTTTTACTAACAGATACATGGGTTTCCGTGGCTTTTACCGACAGGTACATGGGTTTCTTTGGCTTTTACTGACAGATACATGGGTTTCCATGGCTTTTACTGATAGATTCTTGGGTTTCCATAGTTTATACTGATAGATACATTGGTTTCTGTGGGTTTTACTGATAGATAGATGGGTTTCTGTGGGTTATACTGATAAATACATGGATTTCTGTTGGTTATACTGATAGATACATGGATTTCTGTTGGTTATACTGATAGATACATGGGTTTCTGTGGGTTATACTGATAGATACATGGGTTTACGTGGCTTTTACTGACAGATACATGGATTTCTGTTGGTTATCCTGATAGATACATGGATTTCTGTTGGTTATACTGATAGATACATGGATTTCTGTGGGTTATACTGATAGATACATGGGTTTCTGTGGGTTATGCTGATAGATACATGGGATTCTGTGGGTTATATTGACAGATACATGGGTTTCTGTGGGTTATACTGATAGATACATGGGTTTCCGTGGTTATACTTACTGACAGACACATGGGTTTCTGCGGGTTATGCTGATAGATACATGGGTTTCCGTGGTTATACTGATAAATACATGGGTTTCCGTGGGTTATACTTATAGATACATGGGTTTCTGTGGATTATACTGATAGATACATGGGTTTCCATGGATTAAACTGATAGTTACACGGGTTTGTACTGATAAACATGTGGGTTTCTCTAAAGTTATATTGAGTGGTATATATATTTTACTGGGTTATATTAATAGGTACATGGATTTCGCTGGGTTATATAGAATACATGGCTTTCCTTGGGTTATACTTCTATATATCTGCAAGGAGGTAAGCGAGAATAATAACAGATACATGTGTTTTCCTGCATCATACATATAGGTACATGGGTCCTAGGATTATGAGTTCCATTGAACTTACCGCACTGTTTCTCTGAGACACACAAAGTTGAGTATGAGCGGTGCAGAACCGAGCCCTTTGGACACACACAGCCCTCCGTCAGGCCGGCACAGGATTCAGTGTCACTCACATCAATCTCATTATTCTGGCAGGTCCGGGGAATGTCACACACAGGCAAACAGGGCTGGTACTGAAGGGATTCTGGGCACTGGAAAGCTGAAAGCAGGACAAAGTGTTATTGAAGTTATGCCATGAGAGTAACAGCTCAGGGTGGGTGGGAGTATTAGCTATTGGGTATATGAGAGTAACAACTCTGGGTGGGTGGGAGTATTAGCTATTGGGTATATGAGAGTAACAACTCTGGGTGGGTGGGAGTATTAGCTATTGGGTATATGAGAGTAACAGCTCTGGGTGGGTGGGAGTATTAGTTATTGGGTATATGAGAGTAACAGCTCTGAGTAGGTGGGAGTATTAGCTATTGGGTATATGAGAGTAACAGCTCTGGGTGAGTGGGAGTATTAGTTATTGGGTATATGAGAGTAACAGCTCTGGGTAGGTGGGAGTATTAGCTATTGGGTATATGAGAGTAACAGCTCTGGGTGGGTGGGAGTATTAGTTATTGGGTATATGAGAGTAACAGCTCTGGGTAGGTGGGAGTATTAGCTATTGGGTATATGAAAGTAACAGCTCTGGGTGGGTGGGAGTATTAGCTATTGGGTATATGAGAGTAACAGCTCTGGGTGGGTGGGAGTATTAGCTATTGGGTATATGAGAGTAACAGCTCTGGGTGGGTGGGAGTATTAGCTATTGGGTATATGAGAGTAACAACTCTGGGTAGGTGGGAGTATTAGCTATTGGGTATATGTGAGTAACAGCTCTGGGTGGGTGGGAGTATTAGTTATTGGGTATATGAGAGTAACAGCTCTGGGTGGGTGGGAGTATTAGCTATTGGGTATATGAGAGTAACAGCTCTGGGTGGGTGGGAGTATTAGCTATTGGGTATATGAGAGTAACAGCTCTGGGTGGGTGGGAGTATTAGCTATTGGGTATATGAGAGTAACAGCTCTAGGTGGGTGGGAGTATTAGTTATTGGGTATATGAGAGTAACAGCTCTGGGTGGGTGGGAGTATTAGTTATTGGGTATATGAGAGTAACAGCTCTGGGTGGGTGGGAGTATTAGCTATTGGGTATATGAGAGTAACAGCTCTGGGGGGGTGGGAGTATTAACTATTGGGTATATGAGAGTAACAGCTCTGGGTGGGTGGGAGTATTAGCTATTGGGTATATGAGAGTAACAGCTCTGGGTGGGTGGGAGTATTAGCTATTGGGTATATGAGAGTAACAGCTCTGGGTAGGTGGGAGTATTAGCTATTGGGTATATGAGAGTAACAGCTCTGGGTGGGTGGGAGTATTAGCTATTGGGTATATGAGAGTAACAGCTCTGGGTGGGTGGGAGTATTAGCTATTGGGTATATGAGAGTAACAGCTCTGGGTGGGTGGGAGTATTAGCTATTGGGTATATGAGAGTAACAGCTCTGGGTAGGTGGGAGTATTAACTATTGGGTATATGAGAGTAACAGCTCTGGGTGGGTGGGAGTATTAGCTATTGGGTATATGAGAGTAACAGCTCTGGGTGGGTGGGAGTATTAGCTATTGGGTATATGAGAGTAACAGCTCTGGGTAGGTGGGAGTATTAACTATTGGGTATGAAACCCTACATGGGGTATATGAGAGTATGTGGGGGTATCATGGGGGGGCACACAGTACTCACAGCAATAATTGGGGCTTCTCCACTGGATACAGACATTGAATTTGTGGCACATAGAGACGTAGGCAGTCAGGGCTTTGCAGGGGTCTCCAATGAATTCCAGGTCCTGCACCCACAAATCACAGAAAGTCTCGGGGGACACCTGGGAGAGAAATAGGGGTGCAAAGGGACTGGTTATATTCTATAGCAGGACAGGCTCATTGGGCACCCCCCTCCTGTGCCATCACGTTGGCATTACATGGAGCCTGTAGTGCTCCCCAAGCCCCCCATATATCATTAGTGTGCCAGTCTCTAGTCAGTGTGGCACCCACCAATGTGCCCAACTGAATCCCCTGCCCCTGAGTTGCCCGTCTGTGCCCCAGTGCAGTAACGCGGTGCCCACCGATGCCCCGATGTACAAGCCTGGTACGTACGTAAGGGTGGCAGCTGCTGAACGTCTGGTTCTGAATCATTTCCATGCACTCGGCACAGTCCAGGGTGGTACAGTTGGCATCTTGGTGCCGTTCCCTGCCCACATACTTTACAGTGTAGGGCACCATCCAGCTGTCCAGGAACTCCACGGAGTCTTCTGTTTTGCTCAGGACTCGGCCGTTGGGCAAAATGAGATCATTTGTGGAGTTGCCATCGCACAGACCTGCGGGCACACAATGGTTAATGACTAATGAGAACGTAATCACCGAGCCGCCAGTGGGCACTGGGCCTGGCATTTGCTCAGAGGAGATATAATCCCACAATAAGTGCATTTTATTTACCCCTGGTTGAGGGGGGTTGGGGGGGTAGGAAGTAGAAATTACATTGTATTGATAGAAGAGTGCGGGGTGGGGGGCAGAAGTGTGGGGCAGCCGTATGCAGGGACCCAAGGGGCTTCTATTCTCATAGAACTGTGGATTGTTTGTGCCACTGCACCCTATGGAACACATTCTATACCTGTCTGAATACTAATGCTACAATGTTCAGCCCCTCTCAATACTAATGCTACAATGTTCAGCCCCTCTCAATACTAATGCTACAATGTTCAGCCCCTCTCAATACTAATGCTACAATGTTCAGCCCCTCTTAATACTAATGCTACAATGTTCAGCCCCTCTCAATCCTAATGCTACAATGTTCAGCCCCTCTCAATACTAATGCTACAATGTTCAGCCCCTCTGAATACTAATGCTACAATGTTCAGCCCCTCTCAATACTAATGCTACAATGTTCAGCCTCTGTCAATACTAATGCTACAATGTTCAGCCCCTCTCAATACTAATGCTACAATGTTCAGCCCCTCTTAATACTAATGCTACAATGTTCAGCCCCTCTCAATACTAATGCTACAATGTTCAGCCCCTCTGAATACTAATGCTACAATGTTCAGCCCCTCTCAATACTAATGCTACAATGTTCAGCCTCTGTCAATACTAATGCTACAATGTTCAGCCCCTCTCAATACTAATGCTACAATGTTCAGCCCCTCTCAATACTAATGCTACAATGTTCAGCCCCTATCTATACTAATGCTACAATGTTCAGCCCCTGTCAATACTAATGCTACTATGTTCAGCCCCTCTCAATACTAATGCTACAATGTTCAGCCCCTCTCAATACTAATGCTACAATGTTCAGCCCCTGTCAATACTAATGCTACAATGTTCAGCCCCTATCTATACTAATGCTACAATGTTCAGCCCCTATCTATACTAATGCTACAATGTTCAGCCCCTCTCAATACTAATGCTACAATGTTCAGCCCCTATCTATACTAATGCTACAATGTTCAGCCCCTGTCAATACTAATGCTACTATGTTCAGCCCCTCTCAATACTAATGCTACAATGTTCAGCCCCTCTCAATACTAATGCTACAATGTTCAGCCCCTGTCAATACTAATGCTACAATATTCAGCCCCTCTCAATACTAATGCTACAATGTTCAGCCCCTCTCAATACTAATGCTACAATTGTAGGGGCTACAATGTTCAGCCCCTATCAATACTAATGCTACAATATTCAGCCCCTCTCAATACTAATGCTACAATGTTCAGCCCCTGTCAATACTAATGCTACAATATTCAGCCCCTCTCAATATTAATGCTACAATGTTCAGCCCCTCTCAATACTAATGCTACAATGTTCAGCCCCTCTCAATACTAATGCTACTATGTTCAGCACCTCCTAATACTAATGCTACAATGTTCAGCCCCTCTCAATACTAATGCTACAATGTTCAGCCCCTCTCAATACTAATGCTACAATGTTCAGCCCCTCTGAATTCTAATGCTACAATGTTCAGCCCCTCTCAATACTAATGCTACAATGTTCAGCCCCTCTGAATACTAATACTTCAATATTCAGCCCCTCCGAACACTAATGCTACAATGTTCAGCTCCTCTGAATACTAATGCTACAATATTCAGCCCCTCCGAACACTAATGCTACAATGTTCAGCCCCTCTGAATAGTAATGCTACAATATTCAGCCCCTCTGAATGTCAATGCTACAATGTTCAGCCCCTCTCAATACTAATGCTACAATGTTCAGCCCCTCTGAATTCTAATGCTACAAAGTTTAGCCCCTCTCAATACTAATGCTACAATGTTCAGCCCCTCTCAATACTAATGCTACAATATTCAGCCCCTCCAAACACTAATGCTGCAATGTTCAGTCCCTCTGAATACTAATGCTACAATGTTCAGCCCCTCTGAATACTAATGCTACAATGTTCAGCCCCTCTGAATGTCAATGCTACAATGTTCAGCCCCTCTGAATACTAATGCTACAATGTTCAGCCCCTCTGAATTCTAATGCTACAATGTTCAGCCCCTCTCAATACTAATGCTACAATGTTCAGCCCCTCTGAATACTAATGCTACAATGTTCAGCCCCTCTGAATTCTAATGCTACAATGTTCAGCCCCTCTCAATACTAATGCTACAATGTTCAGCCCCTCTCAATACTAATGCTACAATGTTCAGCCCCTCTGAATAGTAATGCTACAATATTCAGCCCCTCTCAATACTAATGCTACAATGTTCAGCCCCTCTCAATACTAATGCTACAATGTTCAGCCCCTCTCAATACTAATGCTACAATGTTCAGCCCCTCTCAATACTAATGCTACAATGTTCAGCCCCTCTGAATAGTAATGCTACAATATTCAGCCCCTCCGAACACTAATGCTACAATGTTCAGCCCCTCTGAATGTCAATGCTACAATGTTCAGCCCCTCTGAATGTCAATGCTACAATGTTCAGCCCCTCTGAATGTTAATGCTACAATGTTCAGCCCCTCTGAATGTCAATGCTACAATGTTCAGACTTTCTGAATACTAATGCTACAATGTTCAGCCCTTCAGATAAAAGGGCTCATTACAATTTCCCCCACAGTGTTTTATAGTGCAAAAAAAAGGTCACAATCGGGCACTTTTTTGCACTGTCTCTCCTGCGTGGGGCATTGTGCAAGCAGACACAGGCCTCTGTTTTCTGTTTCAGTAGCCGGTGTAGCCCGTGTGTAGCCCACGTTAGGCACAGTCCATTGCTGAGCCCTTTGGCCAGGACAGGGCAGAACTGGGCCCCCTAGCGCCGCTCTCTGCATGTGGTGCCATTTTGTTAGTAAATGAGCCCTATACTGTATGAAGGGTTCTTCATTACTCTACATGTTCTGTTACAAGGAACACGGTATTTCGTATGGGAGTATCAGAACTGTACAAGTAGTCAGTGTTTCTGTTACACCTTGCCTGGAATGTGCCCCAGCTCAGTAGAGAATGCCCCGCCCCGGGGCAGAAAGCAGCCGGCACCAAACAAACACAAGCGCACGTCACAAGGAAAGATGAGCCCCAGAAATCTGGTTACTGGATCCCCGGCCGACGTGGAGCCAAACGGGCCTCCTACATAGCTCTCTCCGGATCTCACTTTCCTTTCTACGTGTCTGATCTTTAGTGAATCCAGAAGGAGCGGAGGTGATTCAGCGACATTCCGACACCGACACAGTCACTTGCTAATTTGGGTGAAATCCTGAGGGATAAACTCAGCGCTGCTTGGCCTGCGGAACTGGGATAGTTGGAACGTTCCATTGCTGGGGGAAAGGTTCCCGCACACTAAATGCCAGCCTAAATATAAACTGCCGGCTAATGTTTCCTATCAAAACCGTCACCGTTTGCTGCTGCACCGATTTACGGGAAAGGTCGTGGGGTTGGGCCGTTGGTGCCGTTTTGCTTTATTGCAGGAATATTTCAGTTACAGTAACACAAATAAATCTGCCCCCACACAGACACGGGGCGACGGGCACTTACCGCACAGACCCATAGATGGAAGCTTATTGGTGGAGTTGGACTCGACGATCATCAAACCGCTGCTGTGAAACCACTGAATCTTGACGTTTCCGGGAGTGTCGATCAGATACATGTGTCCCGTATCCACGATTTTATAGCCGTATTTTCTAACCATCGGCCAGGCGTACCTGGAGTTCACGGCCACCTAAAGGGTTAAAAAGTTTATTTCAGGAGGCATGTAGGGTAACAAATAGGGGGCTACTACATAGGGCAGGGGGCAAGTGGGCGGGAGCTTCAACCAGAGGCATAGTTATAGAGAAAGCAGACCCTGCGGGTGTAGGGGTCTGGGGGAGAGGGGGGGCTTGTTTATAGGTACTTCTGCCTCTTCTGAGAGCATGTTGGCGCCCCCTTGGGAAGGCAGTGGGCACTGCATGCTGGGCCCCTCCCAAGATTCTTTGCGTGGGGGCGTGGCAGCACTTGGCTACGTCCCTGCTTTCTAGAGACTCACTGGGATTAAGTCAACAAACCAGTAAGAATCAATTTATATGCCAGCCCTCCCCCTTCCCTGTAGACTGTAAGCTCTTGTGAGCACGGCGCTTCAGCACTACTGGCTCATTCTGTTTGGTTACGGATTTGCTATAATATTACTGTGCGAAGCGCTGGGCAATGTGTTCAGCCCAATGTGGGTCACCCTGTCCCATCCCATCAGTCGGCTAAAGGGGCAGAACTTGGGGGCCCTTGAGATATTGTACCTCCAGTCAAAGGGCAATATGTATAACCTATTGTTTCTCCTATTCCCATATAACTGGAGGAGTCCCAAGCCGGACTTGGATTTCTTACTATTGAGTGCTATTCTGATACCTACTGGGAGCTGCTATCTTGCTCCCTTCCCATTGTTCTGCTGATCGGCTGCTGGGGGTGAGGGGAGGGGGGGTATCACTCCAACTTGCAGCGCAGCAGTAAAGTGTGCCTGAGTCTGAGCTTTCAGCCAGCGCTACACATTAGAACTGCTTTCAGCTAACCTATTGTTTCTCCTACTCCCATGTAACTGGAGGAGTCCCAAGCCGGACTTGGATTTCTTACTATTGAGTGCTATTCTGATACCTACTGGGAGCTGCTATCTTGCTGTTCTGGTTCTTTGGACCCAGAGTAACTAGTACCACCCGTGGGTGAGCCTGGGGGCTGACTATAACAAACCCGCGGGGCTGTGGGGAGAGACAGGCCCATGTACGTTACATGGATATTCCCATTAGTGCTGAGTGTGCATATTTACATGTAATATGATTTATAGGGGTACAGACAATGCTGGTTATTGATAGCCAAATGGGCCGGCTGAGCGGTGTCTGGCCATCTGCAGGCACAAATCATACGGCTATGACACTGGGGCTTTCCTGCTTATTTATTGCCCCTTCAGTTCCTCTATGGGGGGGGTAAAGGGTGCAATGCCCCATAGGGAGACAGTGCCAATCTGGCTGAAGGTTCTGGAACAGGTGAAAGCAATGCAAGGATTGGGGAGCCGGGGCAGGACTTGGCAGGGAACCCCCCACTGGAATGTATAAGGATTATAGGGGAGCTAATTGCTGTTTGGTGCAACACAGTAGTGCGAGTTGTCAGCTCGTCAGGATGAAAAGAACAATTGGGCATTACGAATGGTGAAGCCGCGCCGTCCAGCTGCCAGAAGAATATGTTCATTATTAGCTGAAGGCCCCCACCCCTGGCCTGTCCATTCCTGGCATTCTGCCCCCCCCCCCCAGGGACGTGCACGTGCCCTTGCCACTAACAGGCGTGCCTTTATCCCCCGCTCTCTTAAAGGGCCAGTAATGCCAATATAGATATATGTTCCACAATAATAAGAACATTCATTAGCCAAGCGACTCATGTTGGGCTGGAAGTAAAGTAGGGAATTGGTCCAACCCAGACTCCGTAGGGGAGCTGAAAGCCTATAAGTCCCAGTGTGTGTATGTGGGGCACCAACCATAATCCCCGTCCCTGAGCCTAACCCAAGGCTGAGAGCCTCTATGGGACCAACTGAATGGGGGTATAGGGTGCTGAGTGGGACAAGGTTCCGGGTACCCGACACTGGGGGGTCAGTCAGGTGATGGGTACCCAGAACCTTGTCCCACCCATCACCTGACTGACCCCCCAGTGTCGGGTACCCGGAACCTTGTTCCACCCATCACCTGACTGACCCCCCAGTGTCGGGTACCCGGAACCTTGTTCCACCCATCACCTGACTGACCCCCCAGTGTCGGGTACCCAGAACCTTGTTCCACCCATCACCTGACTGACCCCCCAGTGTCGGGTACCCAGAACCTTGTCCCACCCATCACCTGACTGACCCCCAAGTGTTGGGTACCCAGAACCTTGTCCCACCCATCACCTGACTGACCCCCAAGTGTTGGGTACCCAGAACCTTGTCCCACCCAACACTTGGGGGTCAGTCAGGCGATGGGTGAGAAGAAGGGGGCGTAGGGCACATTGGACGCACGCAGAGAGCTGTAGTTCTTACCTTCCTGTTCAGCCGATCAATGACAATCTGATTGGATAAGTGGGAAAGCTCCAGTGCTGACAGACACAGGGTAACCCCCTCAGTGCCGGCCTGGGGAGAAGCACAGAAAATGGACCTTTAACCCAACATGGAACTAGTGGACCCAATGGAGCTTTACAGGCCCAGCCCAAATCCCGTACGGTACCAGGGAACGGGGATACATTACCCTGCCGGCACATCGGGAGACCTGAACGGTTATGGACTCGTCCTCTGTCAGACTCAGGATGTAGGAGGCTTCTTTGTACAGAGCCACAGAACCGCCATCGAATGTGACCAAGCTCAGGTCCGAGAAGATGGAGCAGCGACCTGGTGGGATAATCAGCACCCAGTGAGGGTGAGACCTACTGCACCCACATAATCATACACACTGGCACCCACGTCTAACTATATACACTGGCACCCACATAATCATACACACTGGCACCCACGTCTAACTATACACACTGGCACCCACGTCTAACTATATACACTGGCACCCACATAATTATACACACTGGCACCCACATAATTATATACACTGGCACCCACATAATTATATACACTGGCACCCACATAATTATACACACTGGCACCCACATAATTATATACACTGGCACCCACATAATTATATACACTGGCACCCACATAATTATATACACTGGCACCCACATAATTATACACACTGGCACCCACATAATTATATACACTGGCACCCACATAATTATACACACTGGCACCCACATAATCATACACACTGGCACCCACATAATTATATACACTGGCACCCACATAATCATACACACTGGCACCCACATAATTATACACACTGGCACCCACATAATTATATACACTGGCACCCACATAATTATATACACTGGCACCCACATAATTAAACACACTTGCACCCACATAATCATACACACTGGCACCCACATAATCATACACACTGGCACCCACGTCTAACTATATACACTGGCACCCACATAATCATACACACTGGCACCCACATAATTAAACACACTTGCACCCACATAATCATACACACTGGCACCCACATAATTATATACACTGGCACCCACATAATTATATACACTGGCACCCACATAATTATATACACTGGCACCCACATAATTATATACACTGGCACCCACATAATTATACACACTGGCACCCACATAATTATATACACTGGCACCCACATAATTATACACACTGGCACCCACATAATCATACACACTGGCACCCACATAATTATATACACTGGCACCCACATAATTATATACACTGGCACCCACATAATCATACACACTGGAACCCACATAATTATACACACTGGCACCCACATAATTATACACACTGGCACCCACATAATTATATACACTGGCACCCATATAATTATATACACTGGCACCCACATAATCATACACACTGGCACCCACATAATTATACACACTGGCACCCACATAATTATATACACTGGCACCCACATAATTATATACACTGGCACCCATATAATCATACACACTGGCACCCACATAATCATACACACTGGAACCCACATAATTATATACACTGGCACCCACATAAATATATACACTGGCACCCACATAATCATACACACTGGCACCCACATAATTATATACACTGGCACCCACATAATTATATACACTGGCACCCACATAAATATATACACTGGCACCCACATCTACTATATACACTGGCACCCACATAATTATATACACTGGCACCCACATAATTATATACACTGGCACCCACATAATCATACACACTGGCACCCACATAATTATATACACTGGCACCCACATAATCATACACACTGGCACCCACATAATTATACACACTGGCACCCACATAATTATACACACTGGCACCCACATAATTATATACACTGGCACCCACATAATTATATACACTGGCACCCACATAATCATACACACTGGCACCCACATAATTATACACACTGGCACCCACATAATTATACACACTGGCACCCACATAATTATACACACTGGCACCCACATAATTATATACACTGGCACCCACATAATCATACACACTGGCACCCACATAATCATACACACTGGCACCCACATAATTATATACACTGGCACCCACATAATTATATACACTGGCACCCACATAATTATACACACTGGCACCCACATAATTATACACACTGGCACCCACATAATTATACACACTGGCACCCACATAATTATACACACTGGCACCCACATAATTATATACACTGGCACCCACATAATTATACACACTGGCACCCACATAATTATACACACTGGCACCCACATAATTATATACACTGGCACCCACATAATTATATACACTGGCACCCACATAATTATATACACTGGCACCCACATAATTATACACACTGGAACCCACATCTACTATATACACTGGCACCCACATAATCATACACACTGGCACCCACATAATCATACACACTGGCACCCACATAATTATACACACTGGCACCCACATAATTATACACACTGGCACCCACATAATTATACACACTGGCACCCACATAATTATATACACTGGCACCCACATAATTATATACACTGGCACCCACATAATTATATACACTGGCACTCACATAATCATACACACTGGCACCCACATAATTATACACACTGGCACCCACATAATTATACACACTGGCACCCACATAATTATATACACTGGCACCCACATAATCATACACACTGGAACCCACATAATCATACACACTGGCACCCACATAATTATACACACTGGCACCCACATCTACTATATACACTGGCACCCACATAATTATACACACTGGCACCCACATCTACTATATACACTGGCACCCACATAATTATATACACTGGCACCCACATAATTATACACACTGGCACCCACATCTACTATATACACTGGCACCCACATAATTATATACACTGGCACCCACATAATTATATACACTGGCACCCACATAATCATACACACTGGCACCCACATAATTATACACAATGGCACCCACATAATCATACACACTGGCACCCACATAATTATACACACTGGCACCCACATCTACTATATACACTGGCACCCACATAATCATACACACTGGCACCCACATAATTATATACACTGGCACCCACATAATCATACACACTGGCACCCACATAATTATACACACTGGCACCCACATCTACTATATACACTGGCACCCACATAATCATACACACTGGCACCCACATAATCATACACACTGGCACCCACATAATTATACACACTGGCACCCACATAATCATACACACTGGCACCCACATAATTATACACACTGGAACCCACGTAATCATATACACTGGCACCCACATAATCATACACACTGGCACCCACATAATTATATACACTGGCACCCACATAATTATATACACTGGCACCCACATAATTATATACACTGGCACCCACATAATTATATACACTGGCACCCACATAATTATACACACTGGCACCCACATAATTATACACACTGGCACCCACATCTACTATATACACTGGCACCCACATAATCGTACACACTGGCACCCACATAATTATATACACTGGCACCCACATCTAACTATATACACTGGCACCCATGTCTAACTATATACACTGGCACCCACGTATAGATGTTATTACCCCATGTGAGGGCAGATATTATTACCCTGACCCTGCAGACAAAGCCAAGTACCCTGTGGGCTGCCAGTAGCCATTGAGTAGAGTTGCCCGGGGCAGTAAGGCACCTACATGCGCACTCCCACTTGGGGCAGTAAGGGGGCACCTACATGCGCACTCCCACTTGGGGCAGTAAGGGGGCACCTACATGCGCACTCCCACTTGGGGCAGTAAGGCACCTACATGCGCACTCCCACTTGGGGCAGTAAGGGGGCACCTACATGCGCACTCCCACTTGGGGCAGTAAGGGGGCACCTACATGCGCACTCCCACTTGGGGCAGTAAGGGGGCACCTACATGCGCACTCCCACTTGGGGCAGTAAGGGGGCACCTACATGCGCACTCCCACTTTGGGCAGTAAGGCACCTACATGCACACTCCCACTTGGGGCAGCACTTGTCGCCGTTGATCCGTACGGCGAATCCCAGGAGGCCGCAGCCCGGCTGGGTGGCAGTGTAGGGGCAGTTCTGCGACTTGTTCACTTGGATCAGTTGCCCCTCCACACAGATGTGTTTGATGCACTCGGTCTCGGCGTAGGGCTGTGGGGGAGACAGTGGGGTAAGAACAGAGAGAGACAGAGCAAGAGTAGTGGCTACGGGAACAGCACTCTCCTCCCCCCCCCTCCCCCGCAATATACGGGGGTCACTGTCTGGGGCCCCATCCCACTGGGGTCACACATCTAAGCACCAATGTGGCATCATAACAACATGGCGGCATCGGCAGACCTGGGGATGGAAACTACATGGTGTAAACACTGTGTGGCCTACTCTCCCATGGACTCTACTGACCCACGTGATTAGAGGTCTCCCAATCAAACATCTCCCCAGTTACCTCTATCTCATGGACCCTACTGACCCACGTGATTAGAGGTCTCCCAATCAAACAACTCCCCAGTTACCTCCATCTCATGGACCCTACTGACCCACGTGATTAGAGGTCTCCCAATCAAACATCTCCCCAGTTACCTCTATCTCATGGACACTACTGACCCACGTGATTAGGGGTCTCCCAATCAAACATCTCCCCAGTTACCTCTATCTCATTGGCACTACTGACCCACGTGATTAGGGGTCTCCCAATCAAACATCTCCCCAGTTACCTCTATCTCATGGACACTACTGACCCACGTGATTAGGGGTCTCCCAATCAAACATCTCCCCAGTTACCTCTATCTCATGGGCACTACTGACCCACGTGATTAGGGGTCTCCCAATCAAACATCTCCCCAGTTACCTCTATCTCATGGACCCTACTGACCCACGTGATTAGGGGTCTCCCAATCAAACATCTCCCCAGTTACCTCTATCTCATGAACTCTACTGACCCACGTGATTAGGGGTCTCCCAATCAAACATCTCCCCAGTTACCTCCATCTCATGGGCACTACTGACCCACGTGATTAGGGGTCTCCCAATCAAACATCTCCCCAGTTACCTCCATCTCATGGACCCTACTGACCCACGTGATTAGGGGTCTCCCAATCAAACATCTCCCCAGTTACCTCTATCTCATGGAATCTACTGACCCACGTGATTAGGGGTCTCCCAATCAAACATCTCCCCAGTTACCTCTATCTCAGGGACACTACTGACCCACGTGATTAGGGGTCTCCCAATCAAATATCTCCCCAGTTACCTCTAACTTAGGGACTCTACTGACCCACGTGATTAGAGGTCTCCCAATCAAACATCTCCCCAGTTACCTCTATCTCAGGGACTCTACTGACCCACGTGATTAGGGGTCTCCCAATCAAACATCTCCCCAGTTACCTCTAACTCAGGGACTCTACTGACCCATGTGATTAGAGGTCTCCCAATCAAACATCTCCCCAGTTACCTCTATCTCAGGGACACTACTGACCCACGTGATTAGAGGTCTCCCAATCAAACATCTCCCCAGTTACCTCTAACTCAGGGACTCTACTGACCCATGTGATTAGAGGTCTCCCAATCAAACATCTCCCCAGTTACCTCTATCTCAGGGACACTACTGACCCACATGATTAGAGGTCTCCCAATCAAACATCTCCCCAGTTACCTCTATCTCATGGACTCTACTGACCCACGTGATTAGGGGTTACTCTTGGGTTTCCCAAAGACCAGGCAGTTCTCAAGAATGTTTAAGCTGTGACCCAGACCTATTTGTTGCTAAGGTAAAGAGACCCAGATACCTCTAATTCCAGTGTCTCTTGTTGATAGTACTTACCACACACGCTTGTGAGGTGGCAGTTTCTCTGGAGGGTATCAAGGCCGACACAGTCAGTCCTTCTGAGATTCCTTCATCAGTTCTCTGGTCAAGTGAATAAGCTGAAACAGTCTGTGGGTAGGTGTGGGGTACATAAGTGGGTGACATTGTCACCGGTGGAATGAATGTGGTGTTTAGTATCAGCGACGTTCCTGAAATGAGTGCTGGAGAGCTTATGGCTTGAGTTTGGTACAGTGACTCTGGGCTGGTTGGGCTGACAGGGAAAAGGCTAACTGCATGCGTTGTTGGCGCGGGTGGGAGTTTGGTCATGTAAGAGGCTGGAGAAGCATAGACCGTAGCCGTGGCATTGGGCATGGGTGGTGTGTGGAAAGCTGCCTGTGACGTAGGTGGCACTAATGCTCCTAACGTGGTGAGCTCGGTCGCTCTATAAACCGTTGAATAATTTGTGGTTTTCATTGACGTCACCAACATCTCTTGGACCGTTACATGCGGAACGGCTGAAACTGCGTGGGTGACCGTAGGAATGGTCGAAATCTTAGTAGTAGACAAAAAGCCTAAAAGTGGAGTCCAATAAACTGAGGTGGCTGTGACGGCCATGGTGGCAACGGGTGGACTGTAGCTTGAAGGAAATTCAGGCTTAGGTGTTCCTGAAACTCTATCCTTTGTTATTGTTATTGCTGGTGTCAACATCTCCTCAGTTACTAGGCCAGCCGCCGGCGGCCCCTTTGGTGTTGGCTGAAGAGGGGCTAATGTTTCAGAGAGAGTGACTGATGGAGCGAATGAGGGCACAGAACTGACCGGAGCTGACGCTTTATAGGCATCGGCTGATGACAGCTCTTTCCATCCAGATGTGACGCTCGTTGACGTAAATGAAGATGCCGATCGGTCCTTAGATGGCACGTGGCTCGTTGTAAATGCTGGTGGGGTTTCTCTGCCCACAGAGGAGGTAGCCATTGAGCTGAACTGGGTGACTAGGTGAGCCGCTTCCCTGGCGGTGGTCCCTGTGGCATTCACACCTGAGACCAAGCTGGGAGACGTCGCCAAGGACTCAGTTATTGGTTCTTTTATTCCTGTGATTGGTAATGGAGCTGCTGTAAAGGAAGAAGAAGAGACAGCTGAATAAGCTTGGGATGATGAGTGAGCAAGAGGGGAATCTGTGCGTTGACTGGTTAACTGCGTTGTCTTGATGATATCTGCTGAAGGGCTGGCCGAGCTTGGCCCCGAGACTGCCGTGCTGGGTTGGGTGGCTGCTGTTGAGAGAACTGATCCAGTAACATCTTTAGTTGGAAACGCCCTTGATGGCTTCATTGATGTTGGCTCAACCAGTGCTGTTTGCTGGGAAGAGAAATGGACAGTGGGTGATGCTGTCCCATCTGTAGGTTTTGGGGGCGCTGTTGCATTCCTTAGTTCCTCAACTGTACTTTTAATATCAGAGGGTCCCATGGTTCCGGTTAAATCTTTGAGTTTTTTAGTTACCTTTCTTGTTACAGTAGGCATTGGGGGGGAGATGGCAGTCACTTCAGGGAGTAGGACTGGTTTAGATTCTGTGGTGGATAGAGTGGAAGGGGCCACAGAAAGTCTTGTGGTCAGCGTGGCTTTGGCTGGCTCTGAGTAAGGGCGGAGTGTGGTGCCAGTGATGGTGAGTGTAGCTACTGACTCTGGGGAAGTCACACGTGAAGTTCTCAAAGGACTTGTGGGCTCTGCTGTTGAGAGCACTGTAGATGTTCCTTGCACAGTAGAAGAGGCTGGAGATATCAGTGAGACTTTAGTCGTTCTGCCAGTTGGCACCTCGGATAATGTGAAGGCACCAATGGCTGTTGAGGGCACTGTAGATGTTTCTTGCACAGTAGAAGAGGCTGGAGATATCAGTGAGACTTTAGTCGTTCTGCCAGTTGGCACCTTGGATAATGTGAGGGCACCACTGACTGTTGAGGGCACTGTAGATGTTCCTTGCACAGTAGAAGAGGCTGGTGATATCAGTGACACTTTAGTCGTTCTGCCAGTTGGCACCTCGGATAATGTGAAGGCACCACTGACTGTTAAGGGCACTGTAGATGTTCCTTGCACAGTAGAAGAGGCTGGAGATATCAGTGAGAATTTAGTAGTTGTGCCAGTTGGCACCTCAGATAATGTGAGGGCACCACTGACTGATTTAGTGGTCTCTACCTTTGTTTTGAATGAGACCGGTGGAACTGGAGATGTTACAAATGGGGTTCCCGTGCTTCTCTCCAAGGTTACTGCCTGTGTCGATGTCCCTACAGTCCATGGATAAGTCTGTGTCGGAGACTTAGAAACATATTCTCTGGTGGAAAGCTCTAGAATGGTTATAGGATACAAAGCTGACGGGGGCATTGAGACAGCGAAAGTCTCCGAGACTGGTTGTTGGGTGGCATTCTGGCTCGTTGCCAGTGGAGAAGTGACAGTGCCGGGAGCGGTAGGTTTTGTAGGTGACACTGCCTTGGTCTCTGTAATTCTGGGTTCCTGAGACACTCCCAGCGATCCTGTTGGTTTTCCTGACACTTCACTCGGTAACACTTTGGTGGCAAATGGTGTGACCATGTCATGTTTTGGTGACACAAGTACTGTGGTTTGTAAGGAAGTTGGCTCTCCTGTCCTTGGAGATGTTTCCAAAATGCCACTGCTTGTTGATGGACTTGTTAATGTCGATAGCCTGTCTTCTACCCCCTGGCTGGTGGTGGATACTGGACTTGCCTGTGTAGATAACCTGTCTTTGACCATCTCCTTGGTCATAGTAACTGCACTTGTTGGTGTAGATAACCTGTCTTTGACCATCTCCTCAGTCATAGTAATTGCACTTGTTGGTGTAGATAACCTGTCTTTGACCATCTCCTCGGTGATAGTAACTGCACTTGTTGGTGTAGATAACCTGTCTTTGACCATCTCCTTGGTCATAGTAACTGCACTTGTTGGTGTAGATAACCTGTCTTTGACCATCTCCTCAGTCATAGTAATTGCACTTGTTGGTGTAGATAACCTGTCTTTGACCATCTCCTCAGTCATAGTAATTGCACTTGTTGGTGTAGATAACCTGTCTTTGACGATCTCCTCAGTCATAGTAATTGCACTTGTTGGTGTAGATAACCTGTCTTTGACCATCTCCTCGGTGATAGTAACCACACTTGTTGGTGTAGATAACCTGTCTTTGACCGTCTCTTCAATCATAGTAACTGCACTTGTTGGTGTAGATAACCTGTCTTTGACCGTCTCTTCAATCATAGTAACCGCACTTGTTGGTGTAGATAACCTGTCTTTGACCGTCTCTTCAATCATAGTAACTGCACTTGTTGGTGTAGATAACCTGTCATGGACCATCTCCTTGGTGGTAGTAAATGTACTTGTCGGTGTAGTTAACTTGTCTTTAACCATCTCCTCGGTGACAGTAACTGCACTTGTTGGTGTTGATAGCCTGTCTTTGACCATCTCCTCGGTGACAGTAACTGCACTTGTTGGTGTAGACAACCTATCTTTGACCATCTCTTCGGTGACAGTTACTGCACTTGTCGGTGTAGATAACCTGTCTTTGACCATCTCCCCAGTGAAAGTAACTGCACTTGTTGGTGTAGATAACCTGTCTTTGACCATCTCCTTAGTGGTTGTAAATGTACTTGTGGGTGTGGTTAACTTGTCTTTAACCATCTCCTCGGTGACAGTTACTGCACTTGTTGGTGTAGACAACCTGTCTTTGACCATCTCCTTGGTGGTAGTAAATGTACTTGTTGGTGTAGATAACCTGTCTTTTACCATCTCCTCGGTAACAGTAACTGCACTTGTTGGTGTAGACAACCTGTCTTTGGACACAGTGTAGGGAATACTAGTTGTAGCTGTCCCAGGATAGAAAACCATCAGTGTGGTCTGTGATAGAGTTAAGTGCTCTGTTAGTGAAAGCTCAGTAGTTGTTTGTGTAGTCAGGGTGGTCTTTGTGGTCTTCTCTGTGGATACAGGAACAGTAGAGGCAGCAGTAGATGATGTGTACAAGCTCTCAGGAGGTTTGCTGGTTTCCAGAAGTGAAAAGGAATCTGTGGTAAGTGCTTCTGTGGGGTAAATGGAAGTAACCGTAGGTTCCTTAGTGGGGGAGACTGTTGTTCTTTCACTGCTGACCTGTTCCGTCACAGGAGAAAATAATGTTCTCGGTTCTTCTGTTGATGCTGGAAATACGGTTCCCTCAGGGACAGGAGACGTTGGCATTGCAGTCTGAAGGGAGAAGGCTGTCTCTGGTGTGGCTGTGGTCTCTCTGGTGGTGGGAGCTGGGGATGCGCTTAGGTTAGTGACTGGCAGGGGAGTGACAAGCTTGGTGGTGTAAGATGTTAGAGATGTTGGAGATGTTGGAGATGTTGGAGATGTTGGAGCTGTTGGAGATGTTGGAGATGTTGGACTTGCTGAGTAAGAAAGAGAACTAAGCTTGGTTGGAAGCTCAGCGGTTGCAGGAAGAAGCAGCGTAGTGATGGGTAACTGCAACGCGGTTGAGGTGCTCACGGTTATTGCAGAGAGCGTGGTACTTACTGTAGCTACACGGGGGGGCTCGCTGGGTGCTAGGACTGAAACAGCAGAGGTGCTCACTCTTTGTGTTGGAGATACTGACGTCAATGTGGCTTCCTTGGTAGGAACGACTGTGGTTCTTTCACTGGTCAGCAGTCCTGTGACTGACGGAGAGGAGAACGTTCCTGTGGCATTGGCGGAGATGGAGAGTGCGGTTCCCTCAAGCAGAGTTGACTTTGGCTTTGCTGTCGGCAAGGAGAAGGCGGAGACTAGAGAGATGGTTGGTCCTTCTGTCTCCGTGCTACTGGCACTCAGCGTGGGGGCCATGGGTCCGATGGTGGCTGGGGCGCTTGGGCCCTCAGTGAAGGGAAGAGGAATGTCTGAGGAAGGAACTTCCCTTGTAGCCTCCGATGTCCCCGGAACATGCACTGTAGGGGTAACTGTGAGATTCCGCTGGGGGGCAGTTTGAGTTGGGGCAGTAACAAAGGAATAGGCTGAGGGTGGAAGGGTCCCCTCTGAAAGCCACACTGACACGTTTCTCTGGATTTCAGCTGCCAGGGTTGGACTTGAGGGAACAATCCATTTAGAAGTCGTAGAGGAGGGGGGCATTAGTGGAGCAGTTGGAGCCAAAGCCATAGATACAGTTGGGTACGTCGTCATGGCAACTGCTGGAGTCAGAGTTTGGAGCATTGTGGGTGCCGGAGTAGAAAGCAATGTAATTACCCCAAGTGCAGGTTCTATACCTGAGGGCAAAAACAGAATAGATATGTTTATGGTTTAGGCCCAGGGTACCGGCGCCGGCCCATTACTGCCTCCAGGGAACCCAGAACTTACAGTCATCGAAGAACACACACTTCCTTGTCACTTCATCCAGCACCATCTCTGGGGGGCACAGGGGGGTACAGCCCTCCACCCTGAAAGGCAAAATGGGGTTAGAAACCAAGGGGCACTCGCGCTGGTTCCGTCCATTAGCTTGGCCTTTAAGCTGAGGCCAGGCGGGGGTGGGACTTCAGCTAGTGGGTGGGGCTAGAACATTGATACGCAGCTTACAGGGGGAGGGGCAGGGAGTCTGTAACTCAGCTAGTGGGTGGGACTAGAACACTGATAGGCAGCTTACAGGGGGAGGGGCCAGCAGTCTGTAACTCAGCTGGTGGGTGGGACTAGAACACTGATAGGCATCTTACAGGGGGAGGGGCCAGGAGTCTGTAACTCAGCTGGTGGGTGGGACTAGAACACTGATAGGCAGATTAAAGGGGGAGGGGCATAAAATCTGTAACTCAGCTAGTGGGCGGGACTAGAACGCTGATAGGCACCTTACAGGGGGAGGGGCCAGCAGTCTGTAACTCAGCTGGTGGGTGGGACTAGAACACTTATAGGCAGCTTAAAGGGGGAGGGGCATAAAATCTGTAACTCAGCTAGTGGGCGGGACTAGAACGCTGATAGGCAGCTTACAGGGGGAGGGGCTTGGAGTCTGTAACTCAGCTAGTGGGTGGGACTAGAACACTGAGAGGCAGCTTACAGGGGGAGGGGCAGTGAGTCTGTAACTCAGCTAGTGGGTGGGGCTAGAACACTGATAGGCATCTTACAGGGGGAGGGGCTTGGAGTCTGTAACTCAGCTAGTGGGTGGGGCTAGAACACTGATAGGCAGCTTACAGGGGGAGGGGCTTGGAGTCTGTAACTCAGCTAGTGGGTGGGACTAGAACACTGAGAGGCAGCTTACAGGGGGAGGGGCAGTGAGTCTGTAACTCAGCTAGTGGGTGGGGCTAGAACACTGATAGGCATCTTAAAGGGGGAGGGGCAGGGAGTCTGTAACTCAGCTAGTGGGTGGGGCTAGAACACTGATAGGCAGCTCACAGGGGGAGGGGCAGGGAGTCTGTAACTCAGCTAGTGGGTGGGGCTAGAACACTGATAGGCATCTTACAGGGGGAGGGGCTTGGAGTCTGTAACTCAGCTAGTGGGTGGGGCTAGAACACTGATAGGCAGCTTACAGGGGGAGGGGCTTGGAGTCTGTAACTCAGCTAGTGGGTGGGGCTAGAAACACTGATAGGCAGCTTACAGGGGGAGGGGCTTGGAGTCTGTAACTCAGCTAGTGGGTGGGACTAGAACACTGAGAGGCAGCTTACAGGGGGAGGGGCAGTGAGTCTGTAACTCAGCTAGTGGGTGGGGCTAGAACACTGATAGGCATCTTAAAGGGGGAGGGGCAGGGAGTCTGTAACTCAGCTAGTGGGTGGGGCTAGAACACTGATAGGCAGCTCACAGGGGGAGGGGCAGGGAGTCTGTAACTCAGCTAGTGGGTGGGGCTAGAACACTGATAGGCATCTTACAGGGGGAGGGGCAGTGAGTCTGTAACTCAGCTAGTGGGTGGGGCTAGAACACTGATAGGCAGCTCACAGGGGGAGGGGCAGGGAGTCTGTAACTCAGTGGGTGGGGCTAGAACACTGATAGGCAGCTCACAGGGGGAGGGGCAGGGAGTCTGTAACTCAGTGGGTGGGGCTAGAACACTCATAGGCAGCTCACAAGGGGAGGGGCAGGGAGTCTGTAACTCAGTGGGTGGGGCTAGAACACTCATAGGCAGCTCACAAGGGGAGGGGCAGGGAGTCTGTAACTCAGTGGGTGGGGCTAGAACACTGATAGGCAGCTCACAAGGGGAGGGGCAGGGAGTCTGTAACTCAGTGGGTGGGGCTAGAACACTGATAGGCAGCTCACAAGGGGAGGGGCAGGGAGTCTGTAACTCAGTGGGTGGGGCTAGAACCCTGATGAAGAGATGCTCTAAGAACGATGTCAGAATCACAAACAACAATATTAGTGCAGGACCAAGCCCCCCGGTGACACCCGATAGGTGGGGATTATGGGATATTAGTGAGCCGTGTATAATCTCCCTGTAATTCCTGTTCCTTGGGGGCAGTCTGTACAGGGATTTCCCAGAAGGCCTGTGTGTCATTATGCGCTGCTATACAGCAAAATGAGCTTGGGCGGCACTTACTGGGCACTTACTGGGTACTTACTGGGCACTTACTGGGTACTTACTGGGCACTTACTGGGCACTTACTGGGTACTTACTGGGTACATACTGGGTACTTACTGGGTACATACTGGGTACTTACTGGGCACTTACTGGGTACTTACTGGGCACTTACTGGGCACTTACTGGGTACTTACTGGGCACTTACTGGGTACTTACTGGGCACTTACTGGGTACTTACTGGGCACTTACTGGGCACTTACTGGGCACTTACTGGGTACTTACTGGGCACTTACTGGGCACTTACTGGGCACTTACTGGGTACTTACTGGGCACTTACTGGGCACTTACTGGGTACTTACTGGGCACTTACTGGGCACTTACTGGGTACATACTGGGTACTTACTGGGCACTTACTGGGTACTGACTGGGCACTTACTGGGCACTTTCTGGGCACTTACTGGGCACTTACTGGGTACTTACTGAGCACTTACTGGGCACTTACTGGGTACTTACTGGGCACTTACTGGGTACTTACTGGGCACTTACTGGGCACTTACTGGGCAATTACTGGGTACTTACTGGGCACTTACTGGGTACTGACTGGGCACTGACTGGGCACTTACTGGGCACTTACTGGGTACTTACTGGGCACTTACTGGGCACTTACTGGGTACTTACTGGGCACTTACTGGGTACTGACTGGGCACTTACTGGGCACTTACTGGGTACTTACTGGGCACTGACTGGGCACTTACTGGGCACTGACTGGGCACTGACTGGGCACATACTGGGTACTTACTGGGTACTGACTGGGCACTTACTGGGCACTTACTGGGCACTTACTGGGTACTTACTGGGCACTTACTGGGTACTTACTGGGCACTTACTGGGTACTGACTGGGCACTTACTGGGTACTGACTGGGCACTTACTGGGCACATACTGGGCACTTACTGGGCACTTACTGGGCACTGACTGGGTACTTACTGGGCACTTATTGGGTACTGACTGGGCACTTACTGGGCACTTACTGGGTACTTACTGGGCACTTACTGGGTACTTACTAGGCACTTACTGGGCACTTACTGGGCACTGACTGGGTACTTACTGGGCACTTACTGGGCACTTACTGGGAACTTACTGAGCACTTACTGGGTACTTACTGAGCACTTACTGGGTACTTACTGGGTACTTACTGAGCACTTACTGGGTACTTACTGGGCACTTACTGGGACACAGATATTCTAATCCAAGTTGCAATTGGGCTTTAATGACATTTCCAAAAGCCTCCCAGTTCCCCTGGCACAGAATGGACTGGGCCCAGCGCAGATACCCAGCCAGAGGGCATATAGGGCACAAGACGTTAATATGAAGTCCAGAAACATGTGACTTGAGGGGCAGTAGGGCAAGTGGTGCCAGCCAATATGTAGGCAATTGAACTACCCCTCGATCCCCCTATTTATAGTGGCATAGCACCCCCACACCCATACCATCAATGGGGCAATTCTGAATGGACTGATGATCACATACTCCTGAGGGCAAGCAGGGCAGATTGCTTGGTGGGGGCAATTGGTCAATCAGTTTCCCTCTAGAGGGGGCAAAACTTGGAATAGTTCTCTGATGGGAAAGATCTGAAATTTCAGGGGCCTCATATGTGGCCCCCAAAAACTCAAAGGGCCACATGATACATTCTACACTAATAACAGTGCAATACAATACATTTTAATATAAGAAATAGGGGGAGGGAAATACAGTGGGGAATCCCTACAGGGGGAGGGAATTACAGTGGGGAATCCCTACAGGGGGAGGGAAATACAGTGGGGAATCCCTACAGGGGGAGGGAAATACAGTGGGGAATCCCTACAGGGGGAGGGAATTACAGTGGGGAATCCCTACAGGGGGAGGGAATCCGGGAAATACAGTGGGGAATCCCTACAGGGGGAGGGAATACAGTGGAGAATCCCTACAGGGGGAGGGAATACAGTGGGGAATCCCTACAGGGGGAGGGAAATACAGTGGGGAATCCCTACAGGGGGAGGAAATACAGTGGGGAATCCCTACAGGGGGAGGGAAATACAGTGGGGAATCCCTACAGGGGGAGGGAAATACAGTGGGGAATCCCTACAGGGGAGGGAAATACAGTGGGGAATCCCTACAGGGGGAGGGAAATACAGTGGGGAATCCCTACAGGGGGAGGAAATACAGTGGGGAATCCCTACAGGGGGAGGGAAATACAGTGGGGAATCCCTACAGGGGGAGGGAAATACAGTGGGGAATCCCTACAGGGGGAGGGAAATACAGTGGGGAATCCCTACAGGGGGAGGGAAATACAGTGGGGAATCCCTACAGGGGGAGGGAAATACAGTGGGGAATCCCTACGGGGGGGGGGAAATACAGTGGGGAATCCCTACAGGGGAGGGAAATACAGTGGGGAATCCCTACAGGGGGAGGGAATACAGTGGGGAATCCCTACAGGGGGAGGAAATACAGTGGGGAATCCCTACAGGGGGAGGGAAATACAGTGGGGAATCCCTACAAGGGGAGGAAATACAGTGGGGAATCCCTACGGTGGGGGGGGGGAATTACAGTGGGGAATCCCTACAGGGGAGGGAATTACAGTGGGGAATCCCTACAGGGGGAGGGAATACAGTGGGGAATCCCTACAGGGGGAGGGAATACAGTGGGGAATCCCTACAGGGGAGGGAATTAAAGTGGGGAATCCCTACAGGGGGATGGAATACAGTGGGGAATCCCTACAGGGGGAGGGAAATACAGTGGGGAATCCCTACAGGGGGAGGGAAATACAGTGGGGAATCCCTACAGGGGGAGGGAAATACAGTGGGGAATCCCTACAGGGGGAGGGAAATACAGTGGGGAATCCCTACGGGGGGGGGGAATACAGTGGGGAATCCCTACAGGGGGGAGGGAAATACAGCGGGGAATCCCTACAGGGGGAGGGAAATACAGTGGGGAATCCCTACAGGGGGAGGAAATACAGTGGGGAATCCCTACAGGGGGAGGGAAATACAGTGGGGAATCCCTACAGGGGGAGGGAAATACAGTGGGGAATCCCTACAGGGGGAGGGAATACAGTGGGGAATCCCTACAGGGGGAGGAAATACAGTGGGGAATCCCTACAGGGGGAGGGAAATACAGTGGGGAATCCCTACAAGGGGAGGAAATACAGTGGGGAATCCCTACGGTGGGGGGGGGGAATTACAGTGGGGAATCCCTACAGGGGAGGGAATTACAGTGGGGAATCCCTACAGGGGGAGGGAATACAGTGGGGAATCCCTACAGGGGGAGGGAATACAGTGGGGAATCCCTACAGGGGAGGGAATTAAAGTGGGGAATCCCTACAGGGGGATGGAATACAGTGGGGAATCCCTACAGGGGGAGGGAAATACAGTGGGGAATCCCTACAGGGGGAGGGAAATACAGTGGGGAATCCCTACAGGGGGAGGGAAATACAGTGGGGAATCCCTACAGGGGGAGGGAAATACAGTGGGGAATCCCTACGGGGGGGGGGGAATACAGTGGGGAATCCCTACAGGGGGGAGGGAAATACAGCGGGGAATCCCTACAGGGGGAGGGAAATACAGTGGGGAATCCCTACAGGGGGAGGAAATACAGTGGGGAATCCCTACAGGGGGAGGGAAATACAGTGGGGAATCCCTACAGGGGGAGGGAAATACAGTGGGGAATCCCTACAGGGGGAGGGAATTACAGTGGGGAATCCCTACAGGGGGAGGAAATACAGTGGGGAATCCCTACAGGGGGAGGGAAATACAGTGGGGAATCCCTACAGGGGGAGGGAAATACAGTGGGGAATCCCCACAGGGGGAGGGAAATACAGTGGGGAATCCAAACATGGGGAGGAAATACAGTGGGGAATCCCTACAGGGGGAGGAAATACAGTGGGGAATCCCTACAGGGGAGGGAATTACAGTGGGGAATCCCTACAGGGGGAGGGAATACAGTGGGGAATCCCTACAGGGGGAGGGAATACAGCGGGGAATCCCTACAGGGGAGGGAATTACAGTGGGGAATCCCTACAGGGGGAGGGAATACAGCGGGGAATCCCTACAGGGGAGGGAATTACAGTGGGGAATCCCTACAGGGGGAGGGAATACAGTGGGGAATCCCTACAGGGGGAGGGAATACAGTGGGGAATCCCTACGGGGGGAGGGAAATACAGTGGGGGATCCCTACAGGGGGAGGAAATACAGTGGGGAATCCCCACAGGGGGAGGGAAATACAGTGGGGAATCCAAACATGGGGAGGAAATACAGTGGGGAATCCCTACAGGGGGAGGGAAATACAGTGGGGAATCCCTACAGGGGGAGGGAAATACAGTGGGGAATCCCTACAGGGGGAGGGAAATACAGTGGGGAATCCAAACATGGGGAGGAAATACAGTGGGGAATCCCTACAGGGGGAGGGAAATACAGTGGGGAATCCCTACAGGGGGAGGGAAATACAGTGGGGAATCCCTACAGGGGGAGGGAAATACAGTGGGGAATCCCTACGGGGGGGGGGGAATACAGTGGGGAATCCCTACAGGGGGGAGGGAAATACAGCGGGGAATCCCTACAGGGGGAGGGAAATACAGTGGGGAATCCCTACAGGGGGAGGAAATACAGTGGGGAATCCCTACAGGGGGAGGGAAATACAGTGGGGAATCCCTACAGGGGGAGGGAAATACAGTGGGGAATCCCTACAGGGGGAGGGAATTACAGTGGGGAATCCCTACAGGGGGAGGAAATACAGTGGGGAATCCCTACAGGGGAGGGAAATACAGTGGGGAATCCCTACAGGGGGAGGGAAATACAGTGGGGAATCCCCACAGGGGGAGGGAAATACAGTGGGGAATCCAAACATGGGGAGGAAATACAGTGGGGAATCCCTACAGGGGGAAGGAAATACAGTGGGGAATCCCTACAGGGGAGGGAATTACAGTGGGGAATCCCTACAGGGGGAGGGAATACAGTGGGGAATCCCTACAGGGGGAGGGAATACAGCGGGGAATCCCTACAGGGGAGGGAATTACAGTGGGGAATCCCTACAGGGGGAGGGAATACAGCGGGGAATCCCTACAGGGGAGGGAATTACAGTGGGGAATCCCTACAGGGGGAGGGAATACAGTGGGGAATCCCTACAGGGGGAGGGAATACAGTGGGGAATCCCTACGGGGGGAGGGAAATACAGTGGGGGATCCCTACAGGGGGAGGAAATACAGTGGGGAATCCCTACGGGGGGAGGGGGGAATTACAGTGGGGAATCCCTACAGGGGGAGGGAATACAGTGGGGAATCCCTACAGGGGAGGGAATTACAGTGGGGAATCCCTACAGGGGGAGAGAAATACAGTGGGGGATCCCTACAGGGGGAGGAAATACAGTGGGGAATCCCTACGGGGGGGGGGGGGAATTACAGTGGGGAATCCCTACAGGGGGAGGGAATACAGTGGGGAATCCCTACAGGGGGAGGGAATACAGTGGGGAATCCCTACGGGGGGAGGGAAATACAGTGGGGAATCCCTACAGGGGGAGGAAATACAGTGGGGAATCCCTACAGGGGGAGGAAATACAGTGGGGAATCCCTACGGGGGGGGGGGGGGGAATTACAGTGGGGAATCCCTACAGGGGGAGGGAAATACAGTGGGGAATCCCTACGGGGGGGGGGGGGAATTACAGTGGGGAATCCCTACAGGGGGAGGGAATACAGTGGGGAATCCCTACAGGGGAGGGAATTACAGTGGGGAATCCCTACAGGGGGAGAGAAATACAGTGGGGGATCCCTACAGGGGGAGGAAATACAGTGGGGAATCCCTACAGGGGGAGGGAATACAGTGGGGAAATCCCTACAGGGGAGGGAATTACAGTGGGGAATCCCTACAGGGGGAGGGAATACAGTGGGGAATCCCTACAGGGGAGGGAATTACAGTGGGGAATCCCTACAGGGGGAGGGAAATACAGTGGGGAATCCCTACAGGGGGAGGAAATACAGTGGGGAATCCCTACGGGGGGGGGGGGATTACAGTGGGGAATCCCTACAGGGGGAGGGAATACAGTGGGGAATCCCTACAGGGGAGGGAATTACAGTGGGGAATCCCTACGGGGGGAGGGAAATACAGTGGGGAATCCCTACAGGGGGAGGAAATACAGTGGGGAATCCCTACAGGGGGAGGAAATACAGTGGGGAATCCCTACGGGGGGGGGGGGGGAATTACAGTGGGGAATCCCTACAGGGGGAGGGAAATACAGTGGGGAATCCCCTACAGGGGGAGGGAAATACAGTGGGGAATCCCTACAGGGGGAGAGAAATACAGTGGGGGATCCCTACAGGGGGAGGAAATACAGTGGGGAATCCCTACGGGGGGGGGGGGAATTACAGTGGGGAATCCCTACAGGGGGAGGGAATACAGTGGGGAATCCCTACAGGGGGAGGGAAATACAGTGGGGAATCCAAACATGGGGAGGAAATACAGTGGGGAATCCCTACAGGGGGAGAGAAATACAGTGGGGGATCCCTACAGGGGGAGGGAAATACAGTGGGGAATCCAAAACATGGGGAGGAAATACAGTGGGGAATCCCTACCAGGGGGAGAGAAATACAGTGGGGGATCCCTACAGGGGGAGGGAAATACAGTGGGGAATCCCTACAGGGGGAGGGAAATACAGTGGGGAATCCCTACAGGGGGAGGGAAATACAGTGGGGAATCCCTACAGGGGGAGGGAAATACAGTGGGGAATCCCTACAGGGGAGGGAAATACAGTGGGGAATCCCTACAGGGGGAGAGAAAATACAGTGGGGAATCCCTACAGGGGGGAGGGAATACAGTGGGGAATCCCTACAGGGGGAGGGAAATACAGTGGGGAATCCCTACAGGGGGAGGGAAATACAGTGGGGAATCCCTACAGGGGGGAGGGAAATACAGTGGGGAATCCCTGGGGGGGAGGGAGGGAAATACCAGTGGGGAATCCCGGACAGGGGGAGGAAATACAATGGGGGAATCCCTACAGGGGGAGGAAATACAGTGGGGAATCCCTGGGGGGGAAGGGAGGGAAATACAGTGGGGAATCCCTGGGGGGGGAGGGAGGGAAATACAGTGGGGAATCCCTGGGGGGGGAGGGAGGGAAATACAGTGGGGAATCCCTGGGGGGGAGGGAGGGAAATACAGTGGGGAATCCCTACAGGGGGGGGGGGGAATACAGTGGGGAATCCCTACAGGGGGAGGGAATACAGTGGGGAATCCCTACAGGGGGAGGGAATACAATGGGGAATCCCCAGGGGGGGGGATACAGTGGGGAATCCCTACAGGGAGAGGGAAATACAGTGGGGAATCCCTACAGGGGGAGGGAAATACAGTGGGGAATCCCTGGGGGGAGGGAGGGAAATACAGTGGGGAATCCCTATGGGGGGGGGAATACAGTGGGGAATCCCTGGGGGGGGGAATACAGTGGGGAATCCCTACAGGGGGAGGGAAATACAGTGGGGAATCCCTACAGGGGGGTGGGAATACAGTGGGGAATCCCTGGGGGGGGGAGGGAGGGAATACAGTGGGGAATCCCCTGGGGGGGGGATTACAGTGGGGAATCCCTAGGGGGAGGAAATACAGTGGGGAATCCCTATAGGGGGGGAATACAGTGGGGAATCCCTACAGGGGGAGGAAATACAGTGGGGAATCCCTGGGGGGGGATTACAGTGGGGAATCCCTAGGGGGAGGAAATACAGTGGGGAATCCCTATAGGGGGAGGAATACAGTGGGGAATCCCTACAGGGGGAGGAAATACAGTGGGGAATCCCTGGGGGGGATTACCAGTGGGGAATCCCTACAGGGGGAGGAAATACAGTGGGGAATCCCTGGGGGGGGATTACAGTGGGGAATTCCCTACAGGGGAGGAAATACAGTGGGGAATCCCTAATAGGGGGGGAATACAGTGGGGAATCCCTACAGGGGGGGGAATACAGTGGGGAATCCCTACAGGGGGAGGAAATACAGTGGGGAATCCCTATAGGGGGGGGAATACAGTGGGGAATCCCTACAGGGGGAGGAAATACAGTGGGGAATCCCTACAGGGGGGAATACAGTGGGGAATCCCTGGGGGGGGGAATACAGTGGGGGAATCCCTGGGGGGGTAAAAATAACTCACTTTGGGACGTCCTGGCAATATTCCCCCAGTGGATCCCGGCAGGTTCGGAAGCAGGAGCTGCCACAGGAATCGTAACGCCACTCACACATTGGCCGAGACTCAGCCCTTGATTTTGACTCTAGAAATATGAAGATTCTGTGAGTTCAGAGTGAGAGTAAATGTGGGGTAATGCCCCCTGCTGGGGCACTTGGGTGGGGTTATTCTACTGACTGTGCCCCACGCACCCTGGCACAGGTATACCCACAATGCAATGTGCCACATTAGCTCCGCCTTCTCCCAAGCAGCAGATGAGGAGCACAGGGGGCCCAGTATATTGGGGTACCCACCCGGGGAATGACCTACTGCCTATATACTAATCCCCTCCCATAGGGGTGCTGCTCTCATACAAACAAACCAATGGGGGGGCAGCATCAGGGTGAGAATCCATCAAAGGATCAGCCCCCCAAATTCCAACCTTTCTGCCCCTGCCGGGGGCTTTATCTGGGGAAGTCAGAAAGTGCAATGATGGGATCAATGTGTGAGGCACATAAATGGGAGCGTTTTCCATTGAGAGATAGATAGACAGACAGACAGACAGACAGACAGATAGACAGACAGATGAGAGACAGACAGAGAGACAGACAGACAGATGAGAGACAGACAGAGAGACAGACAGAGAGACAGACAGACAGACAGACAGATGAGAGACAGACAGATAGATAGACAGATGAGAGACAGACAGAGAGACAGACAGATAGACAGGCAGATGAGAGACAGACAGAGAGACAGACAGACAGATGAGAGACAGACAGAGAGACAGACAGAGAGACAGACAGACAGATGAGAGACAGACAGATAGACAGACAGATGAGAGACAGACAGACAGACAGATGAGAGACAGACAGACAGACAGACAGATGAGAGACAGACATATAGACAGACAGATGAGAAACAGACAGATAGACAGACAGATGAGAGACAGACAGAGAGACAGACAGACAGATGAGAGACAGACAGAGAGACAGACAGAGAGACAGACAGACAGACAGACAGACAGACAGACAGATGAGAGACAGACAGATAGATAGACAGATGAGAGACAGACAGAGAGACAGACAGATAGACAGGCAGATGAGAGACAGACAGAGAGACAGACAGACAGATGAGAGACAGACAGAGAGACAGACAGAGAGACAGACAGACAGATGAGAGACAGACAGATAGACAGACAGATGAGAGACAGACAGACAGACAGATGAGAGACAGACAGACAGACAGACAGATGAGAGACAGACATATAGACAGACAGATGAGAAACAGACAGATAGACAGACAGATGAGAGACAGACAGAGAGACAGACAGAGAGACAGACAGAGAGACAGACAGACAGACAGATGAGAGACAGACAGATAGACAGACAGATGAGAGACAGACAGACAGACAGACAGATGAGAGACAGACATATAGACAGACAGATGAGAGACAGACAGATAGACAGACAGATGAGAGACAGACAGAGAGACAGACAGACAGATGAGAGACAGACAGAGAGACAGACAGACAGATGAGAGACAGACAGATGAGAGACAGACAGAGAGACAGACAGACAGACAGATAGACAGACAGATGAGAGACAGACAGAGAGACAGACAGACAGATGAGAGACAGACAGAGAGACAGACAGATGAGAGACAGACAGACAGACAGATAGACAGACAGATGAGAGACAGACAGAGAGACAGATGAGAGACAGACAGATGAGAGAGACAGAGAGACAGACAGACAGATAGACAGACAGATGAGAGACAGACAGAGAGACAGACAGACAGATGAGAGACAGACAGAGAGACAGACAGACAGACAGACAGATAGACAGACAGATAAGAGACAGACAGACAGATGAGAGACAGACAGATGGGCAGGCCTATCAGTGAGACACACACTATATAATCAGACTGTGGGGGTCCCTGCCTGAGCCCCCCGGTGGCTGTGTGAGGAGGAGGGGGCTGATACAGGGGAATGAGCCCCGACTCACATTCTGCCCCCCCCCCCATACGTTGCCATGTTCCCCCCCCCCCCCAGCTGAGGGCTGTTGGGCACAAGCAGGGAGGGACCGGGCCGGCATGTCTGACTCCCATCTGAGTCTCGTAACCCTGCACCTGTCACACAGCAACCAGGGCCCCCGGGGGGGGGGGGGGGGCAGGTATGTGGGGCGCACATGTGACACTCAGGGGAAAGGAAGGATTATTTATGCCGACAGATTACTGGGAAGGAAATATGTGCTGAGCCCAACAAGCCCAAAATAGTAACCCCTCCCCCTCATGTCACCAAGCTCCGCCCCCATCATGGAAGTGACTATATATATACGTGTGTGTGTGTATATAGATATGTAATAGCTTCATGTATGTGGCGCTTCCGCGCCGGCCCAGTGCCCCCTCTCTACAGGCCTGATGCCCCCATGCTAAAGGCCACCCTACCCCTGACTGGCATTAAGCGCCGGCCCAGTGCCCCCTCTCTATAGGCCTGATGCCCCCATGCTAAAGGCCACCCTACCCCTGACTGGCATTAAGCGCCGGCCCAGTGCCCCCTCTCTATAGACCTGATGCCCCCATGCTAAAGGCCACCCTACCCCTGACTGGCATTAAGCGCCGGCCCAGTGCCCCCTCTCTATAGGCCTGATGCCCCCATGCTAAAGGCCACCCTACCCCTGACTGGCATTAAGCGCCGGCCCAGTGCCCCCTCTCTATAGGCCTGATGCCCCCATGCTAAAGGCCACCCTACCCCTGACTGGCATTAAGTGCCGGCCCAGTGCCCTCTCTCTATAGCCCTGATGCCCCCATGCTAAAGGCCACCCTATCCCTGACTGGCATTAAGCGCCGGCCCAGTGCCCCCTCTCTATAGCCCTGATGCCCCCATGCTAAAGGCCACCCTACCCCTGACTGGCATTAAGCGCCGGCCCAGTGCCCCCTTTCTATAGACCTGATGCCCCCATGCTAAAGGCCACCCTACCCCTGACTGGCATTAAGCGCCGGCCCAGTGCCCCTCTCTATAGACCTGATGCCCCCATGCTAAAGGCCACCCTACCCCTGACTGGCATTAAGCGCCGGCCCAGTGCCCCCTCTCTATAGCCCTGATGCCCCCATGCTAAAGGCCACGCTACCCCTGACTGGCATTAAGCGCCGGCCCAGTGCCCCCTTTCTATAGACCTGATGCCCCCATGCTAAAGGCCACCCTACCCCTGACTGGCATTAAGTGCCGGCCCAGTGCCCTCTCTCTATAGCCCTGATGCCCCCATGCTAAAGGCCACCCTACCCCTGACTGGCATTAAGCGCCGGCCCAGTGCCCCCTCTCTATAGCCCTGATGCCCCCATGCTAAAGGCCACCCTACCCCTGACTGGCATTAAGCGCCGGCCCAGTGCCCCCTCTCTATAGCCCTGATGCCCCCATGCTAAAGGCCACCCTACCCCTGACTGGCATTAAGTGCCGGCCCAGTGCCCTCTCTCTATAGGCCTGATGCCCCCATGCTAAAGGCCACCCTACCGCTGACTGGCATTAAGTGCCGGCCCAGGACCACTGCCGGTGCTTTAGATGAGAGACCCCCCTATGAGAGGTAATTAGAGGCAAGAGCGCTGATCTAGTGCCAGCCCGGTTAGGGCCCCAAGGTACGGGCACCGCGGGTGGCACAAAGGGGTTACACAGCCCCCCCACACTGAGTTATTACTGCAGCTAAAAATACCATTTGTTTGACTTAATGGAAAAGTGACACCGGTGCCAGGCGCACGGATTGGGTTTGTGCTGACTCCTGTAAATGCCTCTCGGGCTGTGTGGGGGGGGGCAGGAATGGGGCAGGGGGGGCAGGAATGGGGCGGGGTGCCCATGGCTCTGACGCACAGAAACAAACAAACAGACCCTGGTATTTTCATTGGGGCAAATTCCTTCCCTTGGCGCAAAGGCACGAGGCTCCCACCCTGTCTGCCCCCCTGGCCTGTGGCCCCGGCGCTCTTGCTGAACTAGCACTACCCGCATCTCGTAGCTCCGCCCTGCTCCTATGGAACTGGATCCCAGAACAAATATCACCCCCCTGTGGGACATGAGCCCCAATTTACTGAGCCCCAATTTACTGAGCCCATGTCCCACAGGGGAGGGATATTTCCCCTTTAATATCACACAGGCAGCTCACTGACCCATTGGGCCTATCAGAACAGCCCGTTAGTAATGAGCCCCACCCACCTGCTAGGCGGAAGAGCGTGGAGAGCCTGAAGGCCACGGAATGGTGGTACTTGGCCAGGAAAATGGCCGACGCTGAGATGCGGACAAAGTGGCCGGGTTTGGCGAAGCTCTCGAAGGCGCTGTAGCCGGAGATCCAAGTGTTCTTGTGGATCACAAATGTGGATCTGCTGTGAAATTCCTCACTTTTCTGCCACTTAGCAACATGGAGGGTCCCGTTGGCTCCAACATGGAGGAAGTAATTGGGCCGATCCGCAATCTCCAAGGAGACCAGGTTCCGATCTGTAAGATAATAATCCTACTGAGCAATCGGCCATCAAATGGGCCCCTTCCGATGCACTGACCAACCCCATTGGGCTCAATGTAACCTGCAAGGGATTCTGGGTAATATCCCCCCTTACCCCATAATGACACAGTATAGAGAGCTTCCTGCACAGCCGGGGATTCTGGGTAATATCCCCCCTTACCCCATAATGACACGGTATAGAGAGCTTCCTGCACAGCCGGGGATTCTGGGTAATATCCCCCCTTACCCCATAATGACACGGTATAGAGAGCTTCCTGCACAGCCGGGGATTCTGGGTAATATCCCCCCTTACCCCATAATGACACGGTATAGAGAGCTTCCCGCACAGCCGGGGATTCTGGGTAATATCCCCCTTACCCCATAATGACACGGTATAGAGAGCTTCCCGCACAGCCGGGGATTCTGGGTAATATCCCCCCTTACCCCATAATGACACGGTATAGAGAGCTTCCCGCACAGCCGGGGATTCTGGGTAATATCCCCCCTTACCCCATAATGACACAGTATAGAGCGCTTCCTGAACAGCCGGGGATTCTGGGTAATATCCCCCCTTACCCCATAATGACACGGTATAGAGAGCTTCCCGCACAGCCGGGGATTCTGGGTAATATCCCCCCTTACCCCATAATGACACGGTATAGAGCGCTTCCCGCACAGCCGGGGATTCTGGGTAATATCCCCCCTTACCCCATAATGACACGGTATAGAGCGCTTCCTGCACAGCCGGGGATTCTGGGTAATATCCCACCTTACCCCATAATCACACAGCACCCAGTGCTTCCCTCACAGCCAGGGATTCTGGGTAATATCCCCCCTTACCCCATAATGACACGGTATAGAGAGCTTCCTGAACAGCCGGGGATTCTGGGTAATATCCCCCTTACCCCATAATGACACGGTATAGAGAGCTTCCTGCACAGCCGGGGATTCTGGGTAATATCCCCCCTTACCCCATAATGACACGGTATAGAGAGCTTCCTGCACAGCCGGGGATTCTGGGTAATATCCCCCCTTACCCCATAATGACACGGTATAGAGAGCTTCCTGCACAGCCGGGGATTCTGGGTAATTTCCCATAATGACTCATGAGGCAGTTTCCCTCACTGCAGTAAAGGGAAGATGGATAGGAACGTTCCCAGTAATCCGATGGGCTCAGAAGACCCCAGTGCAAGTCTATGGGAAGCTGTTGGGGGCAGAATATCCAGCATATATTTGCCCGGGGGTTACAGAACTTACCGTGGGCCCTGGGTCTGTACAGGCCGGGGGTGAGCATGAAACGCGTTGTCCCTCCGGGAATATAATCCTCTCCCCTCGCAGGAAAGACCCCCCCGTCCTGCGCTCGGGTTCCCAGTACCAGGCTCCGGTCCAAGTAGCTGAGCAGCCTGTATGGGCCTTTCCCTAGAACTAGAAAAGTGACATTTAGCCGCTGACAGATTCAGCCATAACCCTGATATTACTGTATAGCAGCAGCTCTGTCTCGCTTTATGGCAGAGATTCCCAGCATTTGTACCACTGGGCAATAAGGAAGCTCCGCTGAAGGAAACAAAACCACTGAGCGTTACAGTCAGTGAGGGGTGCGATGCCCCCCCCAGAGCGTTAGACCCAGGAGCTTACCCTCAGTCACATGATGCATTGCCATGGAAACGTACCTTTATTGAAGTATTCACAGTCGTACGCTAAAGAAAGGGAAAATGAGATAAACGTAAAGAAACAGCAATAAAATCAGACGTTTAGCCCTACGGTCGGGGCACCGGTAGCCAAAGCCCCAGCAGCAGTAGCCCAAACCTAATCGCTTGCCCCACGGGGCAGATACAACTGATATCTGTGGTTTTATTGGATACCCCCCAGCCCTACTCCCAATCTCACCCCCCCCAGCCCTACTCCCAGTCCCACACCCCCCCCAGCCCTACTCCCAGTCCCACACCCCCCCCAGCCCTACTCCCAGTCTCACCCCCCCAGCCCTACTCCCAGTTCCACACCACCCCCCAGCCCTACTCCCAATCTCACCCCCCCCCAGCCCTACTCCAATCTCACCCCCCCAGCCCTACTCCCAGTCTCACCCCCCCCAGCCCTACTCCCAGTCCCACCCCCCCCAGCCCTACTCCCAGTCCCACCCCCCCCCAGCCCTACTCCCAGTCTCACCCCCCCCCAGCCCTACTCCCAGTCCCACCCCCCCCAGCCCTACTCCCAGTCTCACCCCCCCCCAGCCCTACTCCCCAGTCCCACCCCCCCCAGCCCTACTCCCAGTCCCACCCCCCCCCAGCCCTACTCCCAGTCTCACCCCCCCAGCCCTACTCCCAGTCCCACACCACCCCCCAGCCCTACTCCCAATCTCACCCCCCCCCAGCCCTACTCCCAATCTCACCCCCCCCAGCCCTACTCCCAATCTCACCCCCCCCCAGCCCTACTCCCAATCTCACCCCCCCCCAGCCCTACTCCCAGTCCCCCCCCCCCCAGCCCTACTCCCAGTCTCACCCCCCCCAGCCCTACTCCCAGTCTCACCCCCCCCCAGCCCTACTCCCAGTCTCACCCCCCAGCCCTACTCCCAGTCTCACCCCCCCCAGCCCCTACTCCCAGTCTCACCCCCCCCAGCCCTACTCCCAGTCTCACCCCCCCCCCAGCCCTACTCCCAATCTCACCCCCCCAGCCCTACTCCCAATCTCACCCCCCCCCCCCAGCCCTACTCCCAATCTCACCCCCCCCCAGCCCTACTCCCAGTCTCACCCCCCCCAGCCCTACTCCCAGTCTCACCCCCCCCCCCGCCCCAGCCTACTCCCCATCTCACCCCCCAGCCCTACTCCCAGTCTCACCCCCCCCCCAGCCCTACTCCCAGTCTCACCCCCCCAGCCCTACTCCCAGTCTCACCCCCCCCAGCCCTACTCCCAGTCTCACCCCCCCCAGCCCTACTCCCAGTCTCACCCCCCCCCAGCCCTACTCCCAGTCTCACCCCCCCCAGCCCTACTCCCAGTCTCACCCCCCCCCAGCCCTACTCCCAGTCTCACCCCCCCCCAGCCCTACTCCCAGTCTCACCCCCCCCCAGCCCTACTCCCAGTCTCACCCCCCCCAGCCCTACTCCCAGTCTCACCCCCCCAGCCCTACTCCCAGTCTCACCCCCCCCAGCCCTACTCCCAGTCTCACCCCCCCCAGCCCTACTCCCAGTCTCACCCCCCCAGCCCTACTCCCAGTCTCACCCCCCCCAGCCCTACTCCCAGTCTCACCCCCCCCAGCCCTACTCCCAGTCTCACCCCCCCCCCAGCCCTACTCCCAATCTCACCCCCCCAGCCCTACTCCCAATCTCACCCCCCCCCCCCAGCCCTACTCCCAATCTCACCCCCCCAGCCCTACTCCCAGTCTCACCCCCCCCCAGCCCTACTCCCAGTCTCACCCCCCCCCCCAGCCCTACTCCCAATCTCACCCCCCCAGCCCTACTCCCAGTCTCACCCCCCCCCCCCAGCCCTACTCCCAATCTCACCCCCCCAGCCCTACTCCCAGTCTCACCCCCCCCCCAGCCCTACTCCCAGTCTCACCCCCCCCCAGCCCTACTCCCAGTCTCACCCCCCCCAGCCCTACTCCCAGTCTCACCCCCCCCAGCCCTACTCCCAGTCTCACCCCCCCCAGCCCTACTCCAGTCTCACCCCCCCCCAGCCCTGCTCCCAGTCTCACCCCCCCAGCCCTACTCCCAGTCTCACCCCCCCCCCAGCCCTACTCCCAGTCTCACCCCCCCCCCAGCCCTACTCCCAGTCTCACCCCCCCCCAGCCCTACTCCCAGTCTCACCCCCCCCCAGCCCTACTCCCAGTCTCACCCCCCCCCAGCCCTACTCCCAGTCTCACCCCCCCCCAGCCCTACTCCCAGTCTCACCCCCCCCCCAGCCCTACTCCCAGTCTCACAGCCCCCCGCTCAGCTCTGGATTACCCAGCCCCCAACAACCCATTAAATAGTGACTGTTAATTGCACCTTACAGCGCCCCCCCTGGCATTTGCCAGACCCTCGGATTGCCAGTCCGGGCCGGCCCCCACTAACGCTATGGATGTGGCCCTCTGGGGCCCCTGGGTGCCATGGGTTCACCCCTGTTTCTTGAAAATTAGGCATTTTGTCCCTGAGCAGCTGAATGGGGCCCCAGGGCGGTGCAAGGGCCACAGTCTCTCATTCAGCCAAGCCCATTGTGGCCCCCGTATAAATACTCACGGCACAGCCTGGGCGAGCGCCAGTCTACGGGCACCCCTTGTTGGCAGCACTGATGGGCGTAGGCAGAAACGCTGGTGCAGAAACACTCGCAGTCGCCCCCCCGGCTGCAGCCGCACGTGTCCGACAGGCAATTGGAGTAAAACCATGTGACGTCTACCTGCAAGGAGCCAGCGACAGGGGTGAGACTGGGGGGCAAATAACCGCCCCATAATGTTACCCAGAGGGACCAGGACCCAACATTACCCCAATTAAACACAGACATAAAGGGGTTATTGTGAGAGCAACGTGGGCAGCAGCCAGTGGCACCAATGGAGGTTATTGGGCCCCATAGCAAATTCAATTTAGGGCCCAAAAACATCGGTAAGTTCTTTCCTACCACAATATACTGTATTTGCACTTACTGGGCCCCCCCGTGATGGAGGAAGCTCTCCCATTGGTCGGACAAGTAACAAGCTGCAGTTCCCTTACTCACCACTGGGTGGCAGGCCTCAAACACCTCACTCATCAGGATGGCACATTCCTTCTTAGCAAAGGGCTCTCTCAGGGGGTTCATGTTGCAGGGGTTCCTAATGTCTGAGCTGTCAGCGCACTGTGTGGGGGAGGGAACATTTAACCCAATGAGGCCCAAAGTCAATCAGAATGCACATTGCAGGTACCACAATGCACTGCTCTAATGCACCATTAGGCCATTAGGGGAACCAATATATAATCCAGCACAGGCCTATTACAGTCAGGATACCTTTCCCAGCATGCAATAGATATTTCCCAGCATGCAAGAGATATTTCCCAGCATGCAACACAGGCAACCACTCATTAGGTATATATTTCCCAGCATGCAGCATTCAATATAATGTAGTACCACCCCTATCATGCAATGGGCCCGCCCCCAAGTACAATAGCCCATTGGGCACGAGATAATTGCCCGGGGGGCAGAATGACTGCAAAACCTGCAGTTTTATATGATGTTATTTAAAGTGAAATAAAATTGTAATTTATTGCACCGACATTCTCAGCAGAGTGATATTATACTGTATATATATATATATATGGGGGCAATGGGGGCAAGAGATGATCAGAGGGAGGGGCAGAGTGGGGCAATTCTGCTCACTGTTTGCCCCATGTTGGATCCAATACTAACGCCATAGAATTTACCTCCACCGCTGCCCAACTGTTGCCGAATTCCTGGGAGTTGGTCAGGTCGAAGTTATCGGGGGTCCTCATTTCATTTACCGTTTTCAGGTCGAAATTCCCACACAGTCCACTGAGTTCACCCTGGGGGGAGAGAGAGGGGGGGTATGTGGGGGGGCAATAAGGGCTTTATATCTTAGTCTCAGGTGAGTGAGTGTGGGACCGGCCAGACCGGGGGTGAGTGAGTGTAGGACAGGCCAGACCGGGGGTGAGTGAGTGTGGGACAGGCCAGACCGGGGGTGAGTGAGTGTGGGACCGGCCAGACCGGGGGTGAGTGAGTGTAGGACAGGCCAGACCGGGGGTGAGTGAGTGTGGGACAGGCCAGACCGGGGGTGAGTGAGTGTAGGACAGGCCAGACCGGGGGTGAGTGTGGGACAGGCCAGACCGGGGGTGAGTGAGTGTAGGACAGGCCAGACCGGGGGTGAGTGAGTGTGGGACAGGCCAGACCGGGGGTGAGTGAGTGTAGGACAGGCCAGACCGGGGGTGAGTGAGTGTAGGACAGGCCAGACCGGGGGTGAGTGAGTGTAGGACAGGCCAGACCGGGGGTGAGTGAGTGTAGGACAGGCCAGACTGGGGGTGAGTGAGTGTAGGACAGGCCAGACCGGGGGTGAGTGAGTGTAGGACAGGCCAGACCGGGGGTGAGTGAGTGTAGGACAGGCCAGACCGGGGGTGAGTGAGTGTAGGACAGGCCAGACCGGGGGTGAGTGAGTGTAGGACAGGCCAGACCGGGGGTGAGTGAGTGTGGGACAGGCCAGACCGGGGGTGAGTGAGTGTAGGACAGGCCAGACCGGGGGTGAGTGAGTGTAGGACAGGCCAGACCGGGGGTGAGTGAGTGTGGGACAGGCCAGACCGGGGGTGAGTGAGTGTAGGACAGGCCAGACCGGGGGTGAGTGAGTGTAGGACAGGCCAGACCGGGGGTGAGTGAGTGTGGGACAGGCCAGACCGGGGGTGAGTGAGGGTAGGACAGGCCAGACCGGGGGTGAGTGAGTGGGACAGCCAGACGGGGGTGAGTGAGTGTAGGACAGGCCAGACCGGGGGTGAGTGTGGGACAGGCCAGACCGGGGGTGAGTGAGTGTAGGACAGGCCAGACCGGGGGAGTGTGGAGCAACCGGGTGAGTGGTGGGACAGGCCAGACCGGGGGGTGAGTGAGTGTAGGACAGGCCAGACCGGGGGTGAGTGAGTGTGGGACAGGCCAGACCGGGGGTGAGTGAGTGTGGGACAGGCCAGACCGGGGGTGAGTGAGTGTAGGACAGGCCAGACCGGGGGTGAGTGAGTGTGGGACAGGCCAGACCGGGGGTGAGTGAGTGTAGGACAGGCCAGACCGGGGGTGAGTGAGTGTGGGACAGGCCAGACCGGGGGTGAGTGAGTGTGGGACAGGCCAGACCGGGGGTGAGTGAGTGTGGGACAGGCCAGACCGGGGGTGAGTGAGTGTAGGACAGGCCAGACCGGGGGTGAGTGAGTGTAGGACAGGCCAGACCGGGGGTGAGTGAGTGTAGGACTGGCCAGACTGGGGGTGAGTGAGTGTAGGACTGGCCAGACCGGGGGTGAGTGAGTGTAGGACTGGCCAGACCGGGGGTGAGTGAGTGTAGGACAGGCCAGACCGGGGGTGAGTGAGTGTAGGACAGACCGGGGTGAGTGAGTGTGGGACCGGCCAGACCAGGGGTGAGTGAGTGTAGGACTGGCCGGGGTGAGTGTGGGACTGGCCGGGGTGAGTGTGGGACTGGCTGGGGTGAGTGTAGGACTGGCCGGGGTGAGTGTGAGTGTAGGACTGGCCGGGGTGAGTGTGAGTGCGGGATGGACCGGGGTGAGTGTGAGTGTGGGATGGGCCAGGGTGAGTGTGAGTGTGGGACTGGCCGGGGTGAGTGTGGGACTGGCCGGGGTGAGTGTGAGTGTGGGACTGGCCGGGGTGGTTGTGAGTGTGGGACTGGCCGGGGTGAGTGTGGGACTGGCCGGGGTGAGTGTGAGTGTAGGAGTGGCTGGGGTGAGTGTGGGACCGGCTGGGGATGAGTGTGAGTGGGATGGGATGGGGTGAGTGTGAGTGTGGGACTGGCCGGGATGAGTGTGAGTGGGACGGGATGGGGTGAGTGTGGGACTGGCCGGGATGAGTGTGAGTGGGACGGGGTGAGTGTGAGTGTGGGACAGGCCGGAGTGAGACATAGTTGGCTACTGGGAATATATTACAATATAAGGAGGAGGGCAGTTGTGGGAGCTTATTGCCCTATTGGGTGGGGGTCTCCTCTGTGCCCCCCGGGGCTCTTATCTCCCCCTGAGGAGTAAATAAGGGGCAGTAAGTGCACGTGTGGATTCCGCTCATATCCCAGAAACCTAAGAACCAATTCAGTGGGGGCCCCCCTCCCATACAGGGGGGAGAGATCATTCCTGGGCCGGAGCCAATACCCCCCCCCCCCCTGGGGTTTGGGAATTACAGTACAACAGCGCCACCTACAGCCATTACCCAGTCACTGCCCAACATAAAGGCATCACTTCTGTGGGTAACAGGGAAATCTATTAGTTCTGACCCACCCAGAGTCTGCATGTTGCCCCTGTGTGGGGGGGGGCCTTGGGGGCAATTATAACCTACTTGCCTATAGCGCCTCGGGCACAGCTCATTGGCCAGGATTTAAATGTATATCAACAGCCAGCAAATAGCAAAGCCCCTGTACCCTGGCCCAGTAGCCATCACTAGCCCCGGCGCCCCCTGGTGGATAGGGTAATGCTGAGCCCAAATAAAGTGTTGCCCCAGCGCCCCCTGGTGGATAGGGTAATGCTGAGCCCAAATAAAGTGTTGCCCCAGTAGCCATCCCTAGCCCCGGCGCCCCCCGGTGGATAGGGTAATGCTGAGCCCAAATAAAGTGTTGCCCCAGTAGCCCTCACTAGCCCCGGCGCCGGCGCCCCCCGGTGGATAGGGTAATGCTGAGCCCAAATAAAGTGTTGCCCCAGTAGCCCTCACTAGCCCCGGCGCCCCCCGGTGGATAGGGTAATGCTGAGCCCAAATAAAGTGTTGCCCCAGTAGCCCTCACTAGCCCCGGCGCCGGCGCCCCCCGGTGGATAGGGTAATGCTGAGCCCAAATAAAGTGTTGCCCCAGTAGCCCTCACTAGCCCGGCGCCCCCCGGTGGATAGGGTAATGCTGAGCCCAAATAAAGTGTTGCCCCAGTAGCCCTCACTAGCCCCGGCGCCGGCGCCCCCCGGTGGATAGGGTAATACTGAGCCCAAATAAAGTGTTGCCCCAGCAGCCATCACTAGCCCCGGCGCCGGCGCCCCCCGGTGGATAGGGTAATACTGAGCCCAAATAAAGTGTTGCCCCAGCAGCCATCACTAGCCCCGGCGCCGGCGCCCCCCGGTGGATAGGGTAATACTGAGCCCAAATAAAGTGTTGCCCCAGTAGCCATCACTAGCCCCGGCGCCCCCCGGTGGATAGGGTAATGCTGAGCCCAAATAAAGTGTTGCCCCAGTAGCCCTCACTAGCCCCGGCGCCCCCCGGTGGATAGGGTAATGCTGAGCCCAAATAAAGTGTTGCCCCAGTAGCCCTCACTAGCCCCGGCGCCGGTGCCCCCCGGTGGATAGGGTAATACTGAGCCCAAATAAAGTGTTGCCCCAGCAGCCATCACTAGCCCCGGCGCCGGCGCCCCCCGGTGGATAGGGTAATACTGAGCCCAAATAAAGTGTTGCCCCAGCAGCCATCACTAGCCCCGGCGCCGGCGCCCCCCGGTGGATAGGGTAATACTGAGCCCAAATAAAGTGTTGCCCCAGTAGCCCTCACTAGCCCCGGCGCCCCCCGGTGGATAGGGTAATGCTGAGCCCAAATAAAGTGTTGCCCCAGTAGCCATCACTAGCCCCGGCGCCCCCCGGTGGATAGGGTAATGCTGAGCCCAAATAAAGTGTTGCCCCAGTAGCCCTCACTAGCCCCGGCGCCCCCCGGTGGATAGGGTAATACTGAGCCCAAATAAAGTGTTGCCCTTCCGGAGTTTCGTGGCCCCTGATTGGACTCACCTGCCACTGGGGCCCAACTTGCACGTGAATGGTTGTTCTTTGGTCCCAGAGGAGAGTGATCTGTTCTACTGGGAAATGGACAAACGTGAAGAACCCGGCCTGCCAGATATGGATGTTCTGCCTCTTATCCAGGACACTGGCGGCGCTCTGTAGGGGGGGGGAATGGGGGGACGGGGGGGGGGACGGGGGGGTATATTGGTTAGTACATAGCTCATTGTATTCAGTCACAGACTACAAATCCCAGAATAATGTAACATATAATGAAGGGTGAGGCATGCTGGGAGCTGTAGTCCAGCAACATCAGGGTTGGATTCTTAAAGCAATATTGCCCAATAAAACTTTCCCAGCTCTCTAGGGCCAATTAATATGCAAAAGAATCCCCCAATGAGAATCCCAGCTGATGTGAGTAAATCCGGCTCCCTGTTCTCTGTTCCTGCAATTGGAGTTGGGAGCAATAAGCACAGTTTCCCAGCACTGAACAAGTCTGTCCCTTTATCCCCATGTCTGATTCCTGTGCCATATAATGACGGGAAAATGCCATCATTATCTCTATATGTAAGGTACCAGCAAGGGGCCTGACACAGGGAATCAGCATTCTCATTGGTCACTTCTCTTGCATCTATAATGAAGTAGAATTCTCATTGGGGAATTGGTTTCCATGTGTAATTAGGTTTTTCATCAACTTCTATAGAGAACTGGGGGGGGCAGGGGGGGCAGCTTAAATACCCCAGGGCCCCATATAGAAGGAACAAGTGGCCAAGTGGCTAAAGCCAGGACCCGCTGGGCCAGAGTCCGGCATTCGCAGGAGAAAGTTACCGGTTGGCCGGAGTCGTCGTCGAATAAGATGAGTGATTGGCCGACGCTGATGGTGATCAGTTTGCGGCAGATGATTCCCGCGTTGAAGCAATTCACGTTTTCTACAATGACAGAAAAGCTGGTGGGGGATAAACCCTGTAAAACAGCACAAAAAGGGTTAAATGAAATGGTGTGAAACGGGCCCAGTGGCACCCAGGGGAGGGGGCGTCTGTGCCATAGCCCCCCAGCATTGTACCCACTGACTATAAACGGGCCCAGTGGCACCCAGGGGAGGGGGTGTCTGTGCCATAGCCCCCCAGCATTGTACCCACTGACTATAAACGGGCCCAGTGGCACCCAGGGGAGGCGGTGTCTGTGCCATAGCCCCCCAGCATTGTACCCACTGACTATAAACGGGCCCAGCGGCACCCAGGGGAGGGGGTGTCTGTGCCATAGCCCCCCGGCTTTGTACCCACTGACTATAAACGGGCCCAGCGGCACCCAGGGGAGGGGGTGTCTGTGCCATAGCCCCCAGGCTTTGTACCCACTGACTATAAACGGGCCCAGTGGCACCCAGGGGAGGGGGTGTCTGTGCCATAGCCCCCCGGCTTTGTACCCACTGACTATAAACGGGCCCAGTGGCACCCAGGGGAGGGGGTGTCTGTGCCATAGCCCCCCAGCTTTGTACCCACTGACTATAAACGGGCCCAATGGCACCCAGGGGAGGGGGTGTCTGTGCCATAGCCCCCCCGCTTTGTACCCACTGACTATAAACAGGCCCAGTGGCACCCAGGGGAGGGGGTGTCTGTGCCATAGCCCCCCGGCTTTGTACCCACTGACTATAAACGGGCCCAGTGGCACCCAGGGGAGGGGGTGTCTGTGCCATAGCCCCCCGGCTTTGTACCCACTGACTATAAACGGGCCCAGTGGCACCCAGGGGAGGGGGTGTCTGTGCCATAGCCCCCCAGCATTGTACCCACTGACTATAAACGGGCCCAGTGGCACCCAGGGGAGGGGGTGTCTGTGCCATAGCCCCCCGGCTTTGTACCCACTGACTATAAACGGGCCCAGTGGCACCCAGGGGAGGGGGTGTCTGTGCCATAGCCCCCCGGCTTTGTACCCACTGACTATAAACGGGCCCAGTGGCACCCAGGGGAGGGGGTGTCTGTGCAATAGCCCCCCGGCTTTGTACCCACTGACTATAAACGGGCCCAGTGGCACCCAGGGGAGGGGGTGTCTGTGCCATAGCCCCCCGGCTTTGTACCCACTGACTATAAACGGGCCCAGTGGCACCCAGGGGAGGGGGTGTCTGTGCCATAGCCCCCCGGCTTTGTACCCACTGACTATAAACGGGCCCAGTGGCACCCAGGGGAGGGGGTGTCTGTGCCATAGCCCCCCGGCTTTGTACCCACTGACTATAAACGGGCCCAGTGGCACCCAGGGGAGGGGGTGTCTGTGCCATAGCCCCCCGGCATTGTACCCACTGACTATAAACGGGCCCAGTGGCACCCAGGGGAGGGGGTGTCTGTACCATAGCCCCCCGGCTTTGTACCCACTGACTATAAATGGGCCCAGTGGCACCCAGGGGAGGGGGTGTCTGTGCCATAGCCCCCCGGCTTTGTACCCACTGACTATAAACGGGCCCAGTGGCACCCAGGGGAGGGGGTGTCTGTGCCATAGCCCCCCGGCTTTGTACCCACTGACTATAAACGGGCCCAGTGGCACCCAGGGGAGGGGGTGTCTGTGCCATAGCCCCCCGGCTTTGTACCCACTGACTATAAACGGGCCCAGTGGCACCCAGGGGAGGGGGTGTATGTGCCATAGCCCCCCGGCATTGTACCCACTGACTATTAACGGGTCACTGGCACCCGTGCCCCCCCCCATTGGCAGGATCTTTGGTCTCATCCTTTTCCCCCCCACTATTTACCCCTCCTGCCCCCTTCCGGCTCTGTCCATGTTACACTATTTACCCCTCCTGTCCCCTTCTGGCCTCTCCTCCTATTGCCCTTTCTGCCCTTTAGCCCCCTCCCATGAGGTCAGTTTAGGGCCAATCAGAACCCAGGACCTGAGCTTTGGGAAACAGGAAGTGGAAATGACTGATTGCATAGGGGGCCTCCCCAGTTGCCACAGTAACAATGAAGCAGTTACCCCTGGGGCTAATGTTCCTACCTTGACAAGATGGACCTTACAGGCCCCCACGAAATCAAAGGGGAGCCCATCAAAGGTGCGGTAATGGCGGTCCCCGTAGGTGGTGCACATGGAGGGGCAGGGGCGGAAGGTGCACTGGAAGGATCCATGTTGGCAGACACTGGGGGCACAAACAGATTGGGGTGACACACGGTACATACCCAGGGGCACATTCTCCACCAGTTCTCCAGCACCAGTACCACCCATGGCTCCCAGTTTCCCATTGGGATGTGCCACTTGTGCCATCAGGGCTGCCAGGCAGGAGCTGGTCTCTAGCGCCCCCTGGGTCTCTCATGGCGCCATTCCCCCCCCATAAACTCACTCAGGTCCCAGCCCAGGGGAGCCCCACAGGGATATTATAGAGGGGAGACATGGGGGGGCTTCATTGGCATCACAGTGTTTTCTTTACTGTTAGTGCTGCCTGCCCCCTAGTGGCACATTCTGAGTAATACACACAGATATATATATATATATATATATACAGTATATGGGGGGGTGAGTAATACACACAGATATATATATATATATATATACAGTATATGGGGGGGGGGGTAGAACAGAGCAGCCAATGACAGGGGGAGAGATCTCCCAAGCGCAGACAAGCTCACCAGGAATGGCAGGAGGAATTCACCACGTCTCCGGGGAAATATTCCTTGGCTTTCCATGAACAGGGACAGGCGTCCGGCTCAAAGCACTCGTCTCCATGTTTCACCAGCCTGCCAATAGGAATCACAGCTCTGTCAGCTCCGCCCCTAACGCCCCCATGGTACATACCCAACTTTGGGGCAAATCCATCAGTCTGTACAGGATACAATGCAGGAGGAGCCCAAAGCTTGGGGGGATCTCACAGCTCATTAGTTGGGGGACTGGGGTGTTGGATGGATCTGGGGGCCTTACAACTAAGGGAGAGATTATTGGGGTTTGGCCAACGGGCTGAATATCTGTCACCCCAGAAAAACTGGAGAAGGGACCCAGAGAGTCCGGTGTCACCTATTCACTATTAATCATGCATACACACTAACCAATCCCAGCCCAGCCTGCCTTCTCCCTCTAGTCTCCGCCTATTCACTATTAATCATGCATACACACTAACCAATCCCAGCCCTGCCTTCTCCCTCTAGTCTCCGCCTATTCCCTATTAATCATGCATACACACTAACCAATCCCAGCCCTGCCTGCCTTCTCCCTCTAGTCTCTGCCTATTCACTATTAATCATGCATACACACTAACCAATCCCAGCCCTGCCTGCCTTCTCCCTCTAGTCTCCGCCTACTCACTATTAATCATGCATACACACTAACCAATCCCAGCCCTGCCTGCCTTCTCCCTCTAGTCTCTGCCTACTCACTATTAATCATGCATACACACTAACCAATCCCAGCCCTGCCTGCCTTCTCCCTCTAGTCTCTGCCTATTCACTATTAATCATGCATACACACTAACCAATCCCAGCCCTGCCTGCCTTCTCCCTCTAGTCTCCGCCTACTCACTATTAATCATGCATACACACTAACCAATCCCAGCCCTGCCTGCCTTCTCCCTCTAGTCTCCGCCTATTCACTATTAATCATGCATACACACTAACCAATCCCAGCCCTGCCTGCCTTCTCCCTCTAGTCTCTGCCTACTCACTATTAATCATGCATACACACTAACCAATCCCAGCCCTGCCTTCTCCCTCTAGTCTCCGCCTATTCACTATTAATCATGCATACACACTAACCAATCCCAGTCCTGCCTGCCTTCTCCCTCTAGTCTCTGCCTATTCACTATTAATCATGCATACACACTAACCAATCCCAGCCCTGCCTGCCTTCTCCCTCTAGTCTCTGCCTATTCACTATTAATCATGCATACACACTAACCAATCCCAGCCCTGCCTGCCTTCTCCCTCTAGTCTCCGCCTATTCATTATTAATCATGCATACACACTAACCAATCACAGCCCTGCCTGCCTTCTCCCTCTAGTCACTGCCTATTCACTATTAATCATGCATACACACTAACCAATCCCAGTCCTGTCTGGCTGCACCCTAATGAGATGCTGAGGAGTAATTGCTATAGAAGATATGAGCAACGTCTAGTTAAGGTATAACTATAGGGGAGCATTATATGTAGGTGCAACCCCCGTGCCCCCTGCTCCTATTCCCCCATCCCTGATGAATAAGAGAGACATTTCTGGACAATGGAATGTCTCCCCGTGCTGAAACAGTTAATGGGCCGCACTGAGTCTTCCGTGTAATTTTCCTTAAATGAAAAAGTGATGATTTTGTAGGAATGTCTTTAATCTTCTTAGCAGTTATCTGATCCAGCACCCTGGCTGTTATTGCACCCGGGGGTGGGGCAGGAGAATGGCAGCCCCCCCCTGCTCCCCCATGAGAGCCTGGCTTTAGGGCTAAATGCTTAGTATTCCTCACTGATTGGCTTACTATGGGTTCTGTTTCCTACCAGTGTCTAAAAAAGAATATGGCTAGAAATGTTTAGCTGTGGGGTCTGAGCCCCTGTACCAGCCCAACGGCACCAAAGCTCTATAGAAATAAAGCCCCATGCCCCTGAAGATGCCCACAGTAGCTCTCCATCTTTTGCCCAACTACTGCACATGCTCAGTCTGCTCTTGGCTGATGTCACTGAGCTTAGGGAGCGACTCACAATATTCTTCTTTCCCCTGCCTGCTTGCTCTAGTCTCTGCCTGTTCCCTACATGCATACAGGCCAACCAATCACAGTCCTGCCTGGCACTTATCCTTATTGGGTGACTTTCCCAGTATTTACAGACACTGAATTCAGTGCAATTATTTATATACATTATATTCTTACTTACACAAACACAGGTCCCTTTGCTGATACAAACAGCCCCCCCGGGAATACATTCCCCCATTACAAAGGTCTCTCTGTATATAATATAGTGATATATGCACCTTATGGTCTCCCCAATGTACAGAGCATTATTGGCTTTAGTTGTGGGGATACAAACCAATCACTTCTGTCACAGTGTTTATGAAGCAGTTGCATGGGGGTGTGTGTGCATTACACACGGGGAGAGGCCAAACTGTGCCAGTAGGTGTATAGGCAGAACAACATGATATGTCTGTATGGCACCCCCAGTCTGTATGGCACCCCCAGTCTGTATGGCACCCCCAGTCTGTATGGCGCCCCCCAGTCTGTATGGCGCCCCCCAGTCTGTATGGCGCCCCCCAGTCTGTATGGCGTCCCCAGTCTGTATGGCGCCCCCCAGTCTGTATGGCACCCCCAGTCTGTATGGCACCCCCAGTCTGTATGGCGCCCCCCAGTCTGTATGGCGCCCCCCAGTCTGTATGGCACCCCCGGTCTGTATGGCACCCCCGGTCTGTATGGTGCCCCCGGGCTGTATGGCGCCCCCCGTCTGTATGGAACCCCCAGTCTGTATGGCACCCCCAGTCTGTATGGCACCCCCAGTCTGTATGGCACCCCCCGTCTGTATGGCACCCCCCGTCTGTATGGCACCCCCAGTCTGTATGGCACCCCCAGTCTGTATGGAACCCCCAGTCTGTATGGAACCCCCAGTCTGTATGGCACCCCCAGTCTGTATGGAACCCCCAGTCTGTATGGCACCCCCGGGCTGTATGGCACCCCCGGGCTGTATGGCACCCCCCGTCTGTATGGCACCCCCAGTCTGTATGGCACCCCCAGTCTGTATGGAACCCCCAGTCTGTATGGAACCCCCAGTCTGTATGGCACCCCCAGGCTGTATGGCACCCCCAGTCTGTATGGCACCCCCGGGCTGTATGGCACCCCCAGTCTGTATGGCACCCCCAGTCTGCTCAGCAATCCCTCGCTTTGTATTGTGTTCTGGTTGTGCTGTAACTCTCAGCTTAGCAGTCTCTACAGAGGTTGAAAGAAAGCTTAATTATAGATGCAGGAGAAGTGACCAATGAGAATGCTGATTCCCTGTGTCAGGCCCCTTGCTGGTACCTTACATATAGAGATAATGATGGCATTTTCCCTTCATTATAGATGCAGGAGAAGTGACCAATGAGAATGCTGATTCCCTGTGTCAGGCCCCTTGCTGGTACCTTACATACAGAGATAATGAGGCCATTGGAGCTGCCCCACTCCCCGGGGCCCACATAGTGAAATTAGCAGCGTCATTGGATACAGAGACCATTAACCTGTGCGCGGCCCATTGGGCCCAGTACGTCACATGACAGTCAGGGGTAGGAAGACTTACCCTTTAGGGCAGACGCAGCCTGAGAGGCAGGGCAGATGGGCCGACATTGTCAGGTTCAGGAGCTGATTCTCACAGGTCCGTTCCCGGCTCAGTTCTGCAGGGAGTTCTGGGCGGCTGCAGTTATAGTAGATCTGCCCGGCGGGACACGCGTGTACTGGGAGAGAGGGGGCAGTGTGAGCGCCGGGGCACCTACAGTAGCCCCTCTACTGGGCAACTTCTACTGAGTGTGAGTGTGTGAGTGAGTGTGAGTGAGTGTGTGAGTGAGTGTAAGTGTGTGAGTGTGTGAGTGAGTGAGTGTGTGAGTGAGTGAGTGTAAGTGTGTGAGTGAGTGTAAGTGTGTGAGTGAGTGTGTGAGTGAGTGTGTGAGTGAGTGAGTGTAAGTGTGTGAGTGAGTGTGTGAGTGAGTGTGTGAGTGAGTGAGTGTGAGTGAGTGTGTGAGTAAGTGTGAGTGTGTGAGTAAGTGAGTGTAAGTGTGTGAGTGAGTGAGTGTGTGAGTGAGTGTGTGTGTGTGTGTGAGTGTGTGAGTGTGTGAGTGTGTGAGTGAGTGTGTGTGTGAGTGTGTGAGTGTGTGAGTGTGTGAGTGTGTGTGTGTGAGTGTGTGAGTGTGTGAGTGTGTGAGTGTGTGAGTGAGTGAGTGTGTGAGTGTGTGTGTGTGAGTGTGTGAGTGTGTGAGTGAGTGTGTGTGTGTGTGAGTGAGTGAGTGAGTGAGTGTGTGAGTGAGTGTGTGAGTGAGTGTGTGTGTGTGTGAGTGAGTGAGTGAGTGAGTGTGTGAGTGAGTGGATACATGGCACTGCCCTTACCCACGGTGCTGCTCTCACAGTTCATGATGCCATCCTTACAGAGGCTGAAAGAAACAGACAAGGCTGGTGTTATGGTTGAACGTGATGGACGTATGTCTTTTTTCGACCCAACTTACTATGTTACTATGTTACTATGTTACTATGTTACTATGTTACTATGTTACTATGAGATACAGCATGGCAGTGCCAGTCAGAATATTGGCATGCGCACAACTGATGCCACCCCTAGTACAGTAATAGGATATTGTCTGTGTGTGTGTGGGGGCGGGGGGGTTGGTTACACAGAGGTTCTCCAATAAGGAATTTTAACACCACACGGTTGTTAGGGTCACACCCACAAATAAAACAATATATTTATCAGTTATTTACAGGCAGGAGGTTCCTGTAATGATTTCTGAGTCTTTTGTGGGGCAATTGTCCAGCTCTGGTTACTGGGAGATTAGTATATATATATATATATTACACAGCTACATACGTGTATATGGGGGGGGCTCTTACCATTTGCCCAGGGAGGTTATGATTAGTATATATATATATATATTACACAGCTACATACGTGTATATGGGGGGGGCTCTTACCATTTGCCCAGGGAGGTTATGATTAGTATATATATATATATTACACAGCTACATACGTGTATATGGGGGGGGGGGCTCTTACCATTTGCCCAGGGAGGTTATGATTAGTATATATATATATATTACACAGCTACATACGTGTATATGGGGGGGGCCTTACCATTTGCCCAGGGAGGTTATGATTAGTATATATATATATATATATTACACAGCTACATACGTGTATATGGGGGGGGGGGGCTCTTACCATTTGCCCAGGGAGGTTATGATTAGTATATATATATATATTACACAGCTACATACGTGTATATGGGGGGGCTCTTACCATTTGCCCAGGGAGGTTATGATTAGTATATATATATATATTACACAGCTACATACGTGTATATGGGGGGGGCTCTTACCATTTGCCCAGGGACGTTATGATTAGTATATATATATATATTACAGAGCTACATACGTGTATATGGGGGGGGGGCTCTTACCATTTGCCCAGGGACGTTATGATATTCTCTCCGGGATTATAGTGAATTCCTTGGAAGTAACAGGGACACTCGCTCCTGAAAGGATAAAAGGTCCATTAAACCCCCCACTCTCAGCGTGCAGGAGATTTATTGGGCAATATTGCTTTAAGAATCCAACCCTGATGTTGCTGGACTACAGCTCCCAGCATGCCTCACCCTTCATTATCTGTTACATTATTCTGGGATTTGTAGTCCAGTAACGCTGGGTTGCGCCGGGTTTAGTTCCCCTTTAAAGGACAAACCCCCTTACCGTTGCACACATCTGTGGGAGTTGGTATGGAGGTACATTCCGGGGGGGCAGGCGCAGCCCTCGGCACACTCCCCGTTACACGTCTCTGGCACAGACAGGGCCTGGCAGGTCCGGCCGCAGGAGCTCACACAGGTTCCGTACTGCAGGCTTTCCTCACAGGGGATCACTGCCGGAACAACATGATACGGGAATAAGAGCCCCCCAACAGCCCCCCAAGGCAACGTCACGAACCCCACTAACTGTATTGTTGCTTTCCCTGCCATCCATCTCCCCTATAAGCCCCCCATAAGCCCCATAGATGCCCCCAGCCATTATACAGCCACACGTTCCTATTACTGCAGCTGTGCATTTCCCTAACTCCAAACTAGAGTGTCAGCTCTTCATGCAAGGATTCATTGGCCGTGCATGGGCCACACTCCTTTCTCTCCTGAGCTGATGGATTTAATACAAAGCCCCCCATTTTCCACTTGTGTATGAAGTCTGGAGAGCTGCACCCCCTTATGGTGCAGCCGTGAAGGTGCCAGCCCCCCATACAGGGAGACCCTTGGGGCAACAAGTAATGTATGATTTATTTAGCCCCCGTACAGGGTAAGGGTATATATGAAGCCCAGTGACCAGGGTCGGACTGGGGGGTGCAGGGCCCACTAGGGCTCCCACCCCTGGGTCCCCCACCCAACGCCCTCCCCTGAGCTCCCCTGGGGCCCACCAGGATTTTCCCAGTGTCCCGGCGGCCCAGTCGGACCCTGCCAGTGACAAACCCATAGAAGTCTGATTCATGGAATTCTTCTTATATAGCATTTGGCCAGTGGCAATCAGATTAGTAGCCCCCCTAGCCAGGCCGGCTGGAGTGCAGGGGTAGGGAGAGTCTAGGTGCCCCAATCCCAGGTAGGATTTTGCTTTCTATATACCCTCCTTTAGGGCAATATCTGGAGTTAGTTACACACACCTTACACGTAGTAGGAACAGCCTGCAGTACTATTACTATTTGCCCCAGTAAGTCAGTGGCCCACGTGGCCTGTACGTACCACAGTCGGAGACGTTGGATCTGAAGTCGATGTGGACCCCATAGCGGCGGCACTGGTGGGAGTAGTGTGCCAGGGCGGAGCACATACAGGCCAGGCCGCACTTACACGTGTCCCCCCGGCACATCTCGTAGTAGGACACGGGGCTGAGGAAGGGGTGGCAGGGGGCAAATGGCTCCTTGGTCAGGATACTGCAGCTCTCCGAGGCATAGGCGGCTGGGAAGGGAAAAAGATATGGGCAATAGGGGTAATTGGCAGTAAGTGAGTAAGGCTGATGCCCCACGGAGAGCGTTAGTTGCCCCCCAATAGATCTCCTGTGGGCAACGTGATGCAAAGGCCTTTCCAGCGGCGGCTCCTATTGTTGCTGGGCATCAGAGCGGGTAGTTGCCCATGATAGATCTCTGCTATTGGGGGCAACTAATATCCTCTGTGGGCATCAGCCTTGGGGCAGAGAGCTCCTTGGTCAGGATACTGCAACTCTCGGGGGCATAGGCGGCTGTGAGGGGAAAAGCCTCGTTACACGGGGCAGATAGATATGTATGGGCATTAGTATGAGTAAGGCTGATGCCCCACGGAGCAGGTTGGTTGCCCCCCAATAGATCTCCTGTGGGCAACGTGATGCAAAGGCCTTTCCAGCGGCGGCTCCTATTGTTGCTGGGCATCAGAGCGGTCAGTTGCCCATGATTGATCTCTGCTATTGGGGGCAACTAACATCCTGCGTGGGCATCAGCCTTGGGGCAGAGAGCTCACACTCCACCATATAAAGAACATACTAATCCCAGGGATTCCCACGGTGCAACTTGCAATAAAACTCAATGACCGACACCGGATCGTTACTTCCCTGACTTTCATATTCCAAGACAATTTGCAATTGGTCTTCATTTTTTTTTTTAATTTGAGAATGATTTTGCATTTTCCTCAGCGGCTGTCTGGTTGCTAGGGTCTTCTTTAGTCTAGCAACCATGCAGTGGTTTGAATGGGGGACTGCAGTAGGAATAGGGTTGGGATGTAACAGTAACTATAATAATTGCCCCTTACCTGCTTGTAGATGGACGTCGCAGGGGTCGAGCGGGGAAGGGAAGAGGTCGGAGGCGCAGGCGGAGGAAGTCTTCCAGGCGTTCCCAAAGAGCTGCGGGGTCCCCTCCGGCACCCCCACCGGGGAACTGCGCCACAATCATACGCGTTATACAATATGGCCGCCGGCTCCGCCCCATTCATACAGATATTCATATAATAAATCATATAATAAAGCTACCCAGCATGCCTAGGGGCACGTATAAACATATGGGACATGGTGCCAGGGAGAGGGGCATTGCATGCTGGGACATTGGCCCTACTGTATGTATCCCATGGGCATTGCATGCTGGGACATTGGCCCTACTGTATGTATCCCATGGGCATTGCATGCTGGGACATTGGCCCTACTGTATGTATCCCGTCTGTGCCCGGGGGAGAGGGGCATTGCATGCTGGGACATTGGCCCTACTGTATGTATCCCATGGGCATTGCATGCTGGGACATTGGCCCTACTGTATGTATCCCATCTGTGCCCGGGGGTGAGGGGCATTGCATGCTGGGACATTGGCCCTACTGTATGTATCCCATGGGCATTGCATGCTGGGACATTGGCCCTGCTCTATGTATAGAGAATACTCGGCCCAGGAGCTTACAGGAAATCATCCTGCAGGTTCTCATTGAAGGTCCCGCAGAGCCCGATGGTGTCGCCCTGCCATCGCCCGGCCAGTTGGACGTAGAGTCTCAGCCCCTCCCGGTCGTAGCGAATCTGCAGCCCAATGTCCGTCTTCACCTGCACAAACACCGACGAGAGGCTCCTCACCTCAAACACATCTGTAGGGAGAGTGAGTGTGAGTGAGTGTGAGTGTGAGAGAGAGAGTGAGTGAGTGTGAGTGAGTGTGAGTGATTGTGAGAGAGTGAGTGTGAGAGTGAGTGTGAGTGTGAGAGAGAGAGAGAGTGAGTGTGAGTGAGTGAGTGTGAGTGATTGTGAGAGAGTGAGTGTGAGAGTGAGTGTGAGAGTGAGTGTGAGAGTGAGAGTAAGTGTGAGTGAGTGTGAGAGAGTGAGTGTGAGAGTGAGTGTGAGAGTGAGTGATTGTGAGAGAGTGAGTGTGAGAGTGAGTGTGAGTGTGAGTGTGAGAGTGAGTGTGAGTGAGTGTGAGAGTGAGTGTGAGTATGAGTGAGAGTGAGTGTGTGTGTGAGAGTGAGTGTGAAAGTAAGTGTGAGAGTGAGTGTGAGAGAGTGAGTGTGAGAGAGTGTGAGAGTGAGTGTGAGTGAGTGTGAGAGTGAGTGTGAGAGTGAGTGAGTGTGAGAGAGTGTGAGTGAATGTGTGAGTGTGGGAGTGAGTGTGAGTGAATGTGTGAGTGTGGGAGTGAGTGTGAGTGAGTGTGTAAGTGAGTGTGAGTGAATGTGTGAGTGTGGGAGTGAGTGTGAGTGAGTGTGTAAGTGAGTGTGAGTGTGAGTGTGGGAGTGAGTGTGGGAGTGAGTGTGTGAGTGTTCCCCACAGCGGCCATGATACACACATAATACTCACAGATTGAATTAAAGGGGGGACACACCCTACAATAGGATGAAGGAGATAATACTGAAAGTGAGATTTGGCAGAAGAGCTTACCATCTGTATAGGGCAGGCTGACTTTATACTGATCAAACACCAACACGTCCCCCGAGCGAGTCACAGTCACCTGCTTCTTGGGGTCCTGATACAGAATTATATTCACTGACTGGATACACGAGCCGTCCTGGTTCTGAGAAAGAACATGATCCAAATGGGAAACTTTACCCTCTCCGAGCCCAGAATCTCATATGCACTCTAATGGGGCGCCATCTGTACCCCCATACTGTACTGTCTGTGCAAAGCACTATGGCACCCCCTACCCATATGTATAAATACAAATATACAGAGAGGGAATGTTCTGGGCACACAATAAGCTGTACCCCCATACTGTACTGTCTAAGGGAAACACTATGGCACCCCCTACCCATATGTATAAATACAAATATACAGAGAAGGAATGTTCTGGGCACACAATAAGCTCCACCCCCATACTGTACTGTCTAAGGGAAACACTATGGCACCTCCTACCCATATGTATAAATACAAATATACAGAGAGGGAATGTTCTGGGCACACAATAAGCTCCACCCCCATACTGTACTGTCTAAGGGAAACACTATGGCACCTCCTACCCATATGTATAAATACAAATATACAGAGAGGGAATGTTCTGGGCACACAATAAGCTCCACCCCCATACTGTACTGTCTAAGGGAAACACTATGGCACCTCCTACCCATATGTATAAATACAAATATACAGAGAAGGAATGTTCTGGGCACACAATAAGCTGTACCCCCATACTGTACTGTCTAAGGGAAACACTATGGCACCCCCTACCCATATGTATAAATACAAATATACAGAGAGGGAATGTTCTGGGCACACAATAAGCTGTACCCCCATACTGTACTGTCTAAGGGAAACACTATGGCACCCCCTACCCATATGTATAAATAAAAATATACAGAGAGGGAATGTTCTGGGCACACAATAAGCTGTACCCCCATACTGTACTGTCTAAGGGAAACACTATGGCACCTCCTACCCATATGTATAAATACAAATATACAGAGAGGGAATGTTCTGGGCACACAATAAGCTGTACCCCCATACTGTACTGTCTAAGGGAAACACTATGGCACCCCCTACCCATATGTATAAATACAAATATACAGAGAGGGAATGTTCTGGGCACACAATAAGCTGTACCCCCATACTGTACTGTCTAAGGGAAACACTATGGCACCTCCTACCCATATGTATAAATACAAATATACAGAGAAGGAATGTTCTGGGCACACAATAAGCTGTACCCCCATACTGTACTGTCTAAGGGAAACACTATGGCACCTCCTACCCATGATATTGGGCACTTTGTGGCCTTAGGAATCCCAAGTTGCCGCGCCAGAGACGGTTGGAGCAGAGACCCCCCCCGGCCCAGGTTGGCAGTCAGTGGGCATTGATTACATAGGGCTGGCACGGAGGCGCCGGTGGCTATTGGCTGGTTCCCGTAGCCTATGGCCCAGGGGCAGACACAATTGCTTGTGAACAGGAGAAACTGGAGACGACAATAATTCTCTGTTCCCATGAATCGATCCATTCAGGCCCCGGGGGCAATTTCAGCAGGTGCCCCCCCCCTCCCCAGACAGAAATATAATAAATTCCCATATTGAGAAGATCCGAGGGCAGAACAAAGGGCCGCGGGGGACACCCGACACCCTGACGGGGTTAATCCCCTCTGATTCGCACAATTTCACCTCATTCCGAGGCCACTTACCCCCCGATGAGAGTTAGTGTCACCGGGCGGCTCAGTCACATGACTGGGGCTATTGTGATGGGGTTTATTCATCTCATCCCAGTACAACTGGGCACAGCGCTGGCACCAAAGGCTTTCCCTCCTTAAAGGGGCAGATCACCTTTTACTAAGTTATAGAATGTACAACTTTGCAATTGGTCGTCATGATTTATTTTTAATAGTTATTGAATTATTTATTATTCCTTTTCTTTCTATTTAGCCCCTCTTCTATATTCCAGTCTCTCATTCACACCACTGCCTTGTTGCTAAGGTAAACAAGACCCTAGCAACCAGACAGCTGCCGAAATAACAAACTGAAGAGCTGCTGAACAAAAAGCTAAATAACGGAAAAACCACAAACAATAAAAAATGAAGACCAATTGCAAATTGTCTCAGAATAGCAAATGTCTACATCAGGGGGTCCTCAAACTTTTCAAGCAAGGACTATAGGAATATAGGACTATAGTCCCCCCTCCCCGCTCCGCCCTCCAGCTTCCCACTAAGTCCTCCCTCTTCCAGCTCCTCCCTCCCACTCCCCTCTGAGTCCTCCCACTCCCAGCTCCTCCCCCCCACTCTCTGCTGAGTCCTCCTTCCCCAAGCTCCTCCCTCCCACTCTTCGCTGAATCCTCCCTCTCCCAGCTCCTCTCTCCCACTCTTCGCTGAGTCCTCCCTCTCCCAGCTCCTCCCTCCCACTGCCCGCTGAGTCCTCCTTCCCCAAGCTCCTCCCTCCCACTCTTCGCTGAATCCTCCCTCTCCCAGCTCCTCCCTCCCACTCTTCGCTGAGTCCTCCCTCTCCCAGCTCCTCCCTCCCACTGCCCGCTGAGTCCTCCCTCTCCCAGCTCCTCCCTCCCACTGCCCCCGAGTCCTCCCACTCCCCGCTAAGTCCTCCCTCTCCAAGCTCCTCCCTCCCACTCCCCATTGAGTCCTCCCTCTCCAAGCTCCTCCCTCCCACTCCCCGCTGAGTTCTCCCTCTCCCAGCTCCTCCCTCCCACTCCCGCTGAGTCCTCCCTCTCCCAGCTCCTCCCTCCCACTCCCGCTGAGTCCTCCCTCTCCAGCTCCTCCCTCCCACTCCCCGCTGAGTCCTCCCTCTCCAAGCTCCTCCCTCCCACTCCCCGTTGAGTCCTCCCTCTCCAACTCCTCCCTCCCACTCCCCGCTGAGTTCTCCCTCTCCCAGGCTCCTCCCTCCCACTCCCCGCTGAGTTCTCCCTCTCCCAGCTCCTCCCTCCCACTCCCCGCTGAGTTCTCCCTCTCCCAGCTCCTCCCTCCCACTCCCCGCTGAGTCCTCCCTCTCCCAGCTCCTCCCTCCCACAGCCCGCTGAGTCCTCCCTCTCCCAGCTCCTCCCTCCCACTGCCCCCGAGTCCTCCCACTCCCCGCTAAGTCCTCCCTCTCCAAGCTCCTCCCTCCCACTCCCCGTTGAGTCCTCCCTCTCCAAGCTCCTCCCTCCCACTCCCCGCTGAGTTCTCCCTCTCCCAGCTCCTCCCTCCCACTCCCCGCTGAGTCCTCCCTCTCCCAGCTCCTCCCTCCCACTGCCTGCTGAAGTCCTCCCTCTCCCAGCTCCTCCCTCCCACTGCCCCCCGAGTCCTCCCACTCCCCGCTAAGTCCTCCCTCTCCAAGCTCCTCCCTCCCACTCCCCGTTGAGTCCTCCCTCTCCAAGCTCCTCCCTCCCACTCCTCGCTGAGTTCTCCCTCTCCCAGCTCCTCCCTCCCACTCCCCGCTGAGTCCTCCCTCTCCCAGCTCCTCCCCCCCACTCCCCGCTGAGTCCTCCCTCTCCCAGCTCCTCCCTCCCACTCCCCGTTGAGTCCTCCCTCTCCAAGCTCCTCCCTCCCACTCCCCGTTGAGTCCTCCCTCTCCAAGCTCCTCCCTCCCACTCCCCGCTGAGTCCTCCCTCTCCCAGCTCCTCCCTCCCACTCCCCGCTGAGTCCTCCCTCTCCCAGCTCCTCCCTCCCACTCCCCGCTGAGTCCTCCCTCTCCAAGCTCCTCCCTCCCACTCCCCGCTGAGTCCTTTCTCTCCGTTGCCAGGGGTGAGGACGCAGTGGGGGTCGGGTAAATTACTCTGGGGGGGGGGGGTTGGATCCGGCCCGCGGGCCGTAGTTTGAGGATCCCTGGTCTAAATCATATAAAAAGTGCATTTCAAGGTGAACAACCCATTTAAACTCTCCTGTGCTGTTATGTCCCCCAAAGCATTACGCTGTACCCCACAAAGCCATCAGACTGTTTCAGTAGAGTTGGAGGAATTGGGGGGCCAGAGGGCGGTGACAACGTTTCTGCCTTTTGCCCCAATATAAGCGCCAGTTTGTCCCACCCTTCGGCTCAGACAGTGAGGGGAGTTGCCCCACTTACCTGCCCACACGGGGCATTCTGCAGGGTGACAGTAAATGTTCCGGAGCTGAGACTCTTCGCCAGAATGTACTGGCACGGCGCCTGGAACGTGTATTTTCGGCCGTCAAATGTCATTATGTGGAAATCTCCGGTGACGGAACATTCCGCTGGAACCAAAAGTAATGAACTTACTGTTCCCTTTATACAAGATGGGGCTCCCTGCTCCTTTATTGTTACTCCCCAAACCAAAGAGGGGGGCCCATCGTTACTATTGGGGGGTCAGTGACACGGGGGGGGTCAGTCTGTAGTACAGAGAGATTACAGGGGGGTCAGTAACACGGGGGGGTCAGTCTGTAGTACAGAGAGATTACAGGGGGGTCAGTAACACGGGGGGGTCAGTCTGTAGTACAGAGAGATTACAGGGGGGTCAGTAACACGGGGGGGTCAGTGACACGGGGGGGTCAGTAACACGGGGGGTCAGTGAAACGGGGGGGTCAGTCTGTAGTACAGAGAGATTACAGGGGGGTCAGTAACACGGGGGGGTCAGTGACACGGGGGGGTCAGTAACACGGGGGGGTCAGTGAAACGGGGGGGTCAGTCTGTAGTACAGAGAGATTACAGGGGGGTCAGTAACACAGGGGGGTCAGTGACACGGGGGGTCAGTCTGTAGTACAGAGAGATTACAGGGGGGTCAGTGACACGGGGGGGTTGGCCCCTGTGATTAAAGGATAGTAAATATCAGGGAGGGCAAGAGGCGCAATGGGCAGTAATGGGCAGTAATGGGCAGCAATGGGCAGCAATGGGCAGCAATGGGCAGCAATGGGCAGCAAGGGCAGTAATGGGCAGTAATGGGCAGCAATGGGCAGTAATGGGCAGTAATGGGCAGTAATGGGCAGTAATGGGTAGTAATGGGCAGTAATGGGCAGTAAGGGCAGTAATGGGCAGTAATGGGCAGTAATGGGCAGTAAGGGCAGTAATGGGCAGCAATGGGCAGCAATGGGCAGTAATGGGCAGCAATGGGCAGCAATGGGCAGTAATGGGCAGTAATGGGCAGGCAATGGGCAGTAATGGGCAGTAAGGGCAGTAATGAGCAGTAATGGGCAGTAAGGGCAGTAATGAGCAGTAATGGGCAGTAAGGGCAGTAATGGGCAGCAATGGGCAGTAATGGGCAGCAATGGGCAGCAATGGGCAGCAATGGGCAGCAATGGGCAGTAATGGGCAGTAATGGGCAGCAATGGGCAGCAATGGGCAGGAATGGGCAGTAAGGGCAGTAATGGGCAGTAATGGGCAGCAATGGGCAGCAATGGGCAGTAATGGGCAGTAATGGGCAGCAATGGGCAGCAATGGGCAGGAATGGGCAGTAAGGGCAGTAATGGGCAGCAATGGGCAGCAATGGGCAGCAATGGGCAGTAATGGGCAGCAATGGGCAGCAATGGGCAGCAATGGGCAGTAATGGGCAGTAAAGGGCAGCAATGAGCAGTAATGGGCAGCAATGGGCAGCAATGGGCAGAAATTGGCAGTAATGGGCAGTAAGGGCAGAAATGGGCAGCAATGGGCAGCAATGGGCAGTAAGGGCAGAAATGGGCAGTATTGGGCAGTAATGGGCAGTAATGGGCAGCAATGGGCAGTAATGGGCAGTAAGAGCAGAAATGGGCAGTAATGGGCAGTAATGGGCAGAAATGGGCACTAATGGGCAATAATAACAAGAACGGAACAACAGAACTTACCTGGGCAGGTGATGTTGGTGCAAATCCATTTCCCCCCAGTGCAAGTGCTGCAACACAAGGGGCAATAAAACAACATGAATTCAGTTTCCCCGTGACTCCAACTGCCAATGGGGGGGGATTAGAGAGGGCACAGGGTGGCGCAATCACTGGGCATAGAGTGGCGCAATCCCTGGGCACAGGGTGGCACAATCGCTGGGCACAGGGTGGTGCAATCCCTGGGCACAGGGTGGCACAATCCCTGGGCACAGAGTGGCACAATCGCTGGGCACAGGGTGGCACAATGGCTGGGCATAGGGTGGCACAATCGCAATTGTCAGTACCAAATAATCCCATTACATGGCTGCCCCCTCCCGTACAGAAACCTACCCCCTACCTCCACGCCCGAGGGTCCAACTCACCAGTTATTGCAGTCTTCCTGCACCGTTGAGCCAGAGTGGTGGGACGTCCCGTGGAAGTCACATGGGCACTCTGATGGGGGGACACACACCCCATTCTCATATATGAGACCTGTCGGAACAGATACACGGGGTATCAGCGGGATGTGAGCCCCACTATGGGTTCTCACAATAAACAGTTGGGGTAAATGAACCCTAAGGCCAGTGATCCCCAACATGTTGCTCCCCAACCCCTTGGATGTTGCTCTCAGTGCCCCCAAACCAGGGAGTTATTTTTGAATTCCTGACTTGGGGGCAAGTTTTGGTTGAATAAAAACAAGATTTCCTACCAAATAAAGCCCCCTGCAAGCTGATAGGGTGCATAGAGGCCCTTAATAGCCAATCACAGCCCTTATTAGGCTCCTTCATGAACTTTTATGGTGCTTGTGTTGCTCTTGAAGCCTTTCTACATCTGATTGTGGCTCCCGAGTAAGAAAGGTTGGGGATCCCTGCCCTACTGTCCCCATCTTGCCCTACTGTCCCCATCTTGCCCTACTGTCTCCATCTTGCCCTACTGTCCCCATCTTGCCCTACTGTCCCCATCTTGCCCTACTGTCCCCATCTTGCCCTACTATCTCCATCTTGCCCTACTGTCCCCATCTTGCCCTACTATCTCCATCTTGCCCTACTATCTCCATCTTGCCCTACTGTGCCCATCTTGCCCTACTGTCCCCATCTTGCCCTACTGTCTCCATCTTGCCCTACTGTCTCCATCTTGCCCTACTGTCCCCATCTTGCCCTACTGTCTCCATCTTGCCCTACTGTCCCCATCTTGCCCTACTGTCTCCATCTTGTCCTACTGTCTCCATCTTGTCCTACTGTCTCCATCTTGCCCTACTGTCCCCATCTTGTCCTACTGTCTCCATCTTGTTCTACTGTCCCCATCTTGCCCTACTGTCCCCATCTTGCCCTACTGTCTCCATCTTGCCCTACTGTCTCCATCTTGCCCTACTGTCCCCATCTTGCCCTACTGTCTCCATCTTGCCCTACTGTCCCCATCTTGCCCTACTGTCTCCATCTTGCCCTACTGTCTCCATCTTGCCCTACTGTCCCCATCTTGCCCTACTGTCTCCATCTTGCCCTACTGTCTCCATCTTGCCCTACTGTCCCCATCTTGCCCTACTGTCTCCATCTTGCCCTACTGTCCCCATCTTGCCCTACTGTCTCCATCTTGCCCTACTGTCCCCATCTTGCCCCTACTGTCCCCATCTTGCCCTACTGTCCCCATCTTGCCCTACTGTCTCCATCTTGCCCTACTGTCTCCATCTTGCCCTACTGTCCCCATCTTGCCCTACTGTCTCCATCTTGCCCTACTGTCCCATCTTGCCCTACTGTCCCCATCTTGTCCTACTGTCCCCATCTTGCCCTACTGTCTCCATCTTGCCCTACTGTCCCCATCTTGCCCTACTGTCTCCATCTTGCCCTACTGTCCCCATCTTGCCCTACTGTCTCCATCTTGCTACTGCCCATCTTGCCCTACTGTCCCCATCTTGCCCTACTGTCCCCATCTTGCCCTACTGTCCCCATCTTGCCCTACTGTCCCCATCTTGCCCCTACTGTCCCCATCTTGCCCTACTGTCTCCATCTTGCCTACTGTCCCATCTTGCCCTACTGTCCCGCCATCTTGCCCTACTGTCTCCATCTTACCCTACTGTCCCCATCTTGCCCTACTGTCTCCATCTTGCCCTACTGTCCCCATCTTGCCCTACTGTCTCCATCTTGCCCTGCTGTCCCCATCTTACCCTGCTGTCCCCATCTTGCTCTGCTGTCTCCATCTTGCCCTACTGTCTCCATCTTGTCCTACTGTCCCCATCTTACCCTACTGTCCCCATCTTGCTCTACTGTCTCCATCTTGCCCTGCTGTCCCCATCTTACCCTACTGTCCCCATCTTGCTCTACTGTCTCCATCTTGCCCTACTGTCTCCATCTTGTCCTACTGTCTCCATCTTGCCCTACTGTCTCCATCTTGCCCTACTGTCCCCATCTTGTCCTACTGTCCCCATCTTGCCCTACTGTCTCCATCTTGTCCTACTGTCCCCATCTTGCCCTACTGTCTCCATCTTACCCTACTGTCCCCATCTTGCCCTACTGTCTCCATCTTGCCCTACTGTCCCCATCTTGCCCTACTGTCTCCATCTTGCCCTACTGTCCCCATCTTGCCCTACTGTCTCCATCTTACCCTACTGTCCCCATCTTGCCCTACTGTCTCCATCTTACCCTACTGTCCCCATCTTGCCCTACTGTCTCCATCTTGCCCTGCTGTCCCCATCTTACCCTACTGTCCCCATCTTGCTCTACTGTCTCCATCTTGTCCTACTGTCCCCATCTTGTCCTACTGTCCCCATCTTGCCCTACTGTCCCCATCTTGCCCTACTGTCTCCATCTTGCCCTACTGTCTCCATCTTGCCCTACTGTCTCCATCTTGCCCTACTGTCTCCATCTTGCCCTACTGCAGTGATCCCCACCATGGGCTTGTGAGCAACATGTTGTAATATAGGGGAATACAACCCCTTACTGGCCAGTATATATATATATATTAGAGGGCAGATACCCCGGGGGCAGTAGCAGCCGTCCACGCAGGAGATCTCGCTGTCGATACACGGCTTCCTTTGCTGGCAGGACGTGGGGCAGCAGTCGATACACTCGTTATAGACCAAGTCGTTATCGCACTGGATCTCTGGGAAGAAAAGAGAGGAACACGGCGTTGGGCCCCATTCTCTGGGCTCAGGGAAACGCAGCCTTGTTAGTTACCCCTGACCCTAAAGGCCCCTGGGGCAGGCACAATCCCCTCCCTTTTTTAGCATCACAATGGGTCCTTTCCCCCCAATACCCGGTCAGTGCCCCCCTGCGCCCCACGTACCACACTGCTTGTATGCGGCCCTCCAGCCATGGAGTGGGTGCCCGGCCTGGGCGCAGGCGCGTGCGTATTCAGTCAGTGCCCGACACCACGTGGCCGTGTCACTCCCGGACCTGATGGAGCAACCACAAATGGATCTGATATAGCAACTCCCGGCCCAACTCCCACCTAACTCCCGGCCCAACTCCCACCCAACTCCGGCCCAACTCCAGGCCCAACTCCCGGCCCAACTCCCACCCAACTCCCGGCCCAACTCCCGGCCCAACTCCCTCCCAACTCCCGACCCAACTCCCGACCCAACTCCCTCCCAACTCCCTCCCAACTCCCGGCCCAACTCCCTCCCAACTCCCGACCCAACTCCCGGCCCAACTCCCGGCCCAACTCCCGGCCCAACTCCCTCCCAACTCCCGACCCAACTCCCGGCCCAACTCCCGGCCCAACTCCCGGCCCAACTCCCTCCCAACTCCCTCCCAACTCCCGGCCCAACTCCCTCCCAACTCCCTCCCAACTCCCGGCCCAACTCCCTCCCAACTCCCGGCCCAACTCCCGACCCAACTCCCGGCCCAACTCCGGCCCAACTCCCGTCCCAACTCCCGGACCAACTCCCGGCCCAACTCCCGGCCCAACTCCCGGGCCAACTCCCGGGCCAACTCCCGACCCAACTCCCGACCCAACTCCCGGCCCAACTCCCGGCCCAACTCCCGGGCCAACTCCCGACCCAACTCCCGACCCAACTCCCGGGCCAACTCTCGGCCCAACTCCCGACCCAACTCCCGGCCCAACTCCCGGCCCAACTCCCGGCCCAACTCCCGACCCAACTCCCGGCCCAACTCCGGCCCAACTCCCGACCCAACTCCGGCCCAACTCCCGGGCCAACTCCCGGCCCAACTCCTGGCCCAACTCCCGGCCCATATAGAAGTCCCTGTTGCAATGGGACGGTGTGACCGAGCGTGTGTTCCCAGAGGAGACCCCACGCCCCACTTACAGGCACAAGTCGTTGGCACAGGCGGCCATGAAGGGGAAAGGACTGACGGACTCGTGGCAGCTCTGGAACGGGGGCTGCAGGATGGAGCTGCACAGGGAATGCCCCGTCTGGAAAACAACAAAGTACCATGAATTTGTGCAAAGAGGCAGATAAACCTGTTATTACCCCCCCCCCCCCATTAACCATTTATCTCTCACTCACCGGCAGTAAGTTCCCAAGTTCCAATGACACTAATAAAGGTTCTGCCCAAGTGTATTTAAAGCCCAGTGGGAGGGGCACAAACTGCTCAACATTGTCCCCCCCCCACCCCCCCACCCCATCCAAAGTGATTGGGAATCGTCATCACGTGCTGTGTGTTGTCAGGGGAGAGAAGTTTGCCCCTCAGTGTGTGTAACTACCCAGGGCCCATAGCAACAATTCCCATTAAAGGGGAACTAAACCCTGCGGCACCGCGCGGCTCAACCCATCGTTACTACAAATCCCAGAAATGATACCGGCGAAATGATCCCATTGGCTCAGAGACACAGGTGTATCAGGGACACAGGTACATATAAACTAATACAGCCCTATTATATACACATTACCCTCTCTGGCCTTTAGTTCGGCATTTAAATATAGTTTTTACAACACAATAGACTTCCTAACATTGCTACAGGTCTATCAGCATAGAAACCAATCAAAAAGATCATTGTTACAATCTATAAGCAAATTACTTTACTATTTACACTAAGCTGAGAGTTACAGCACAACCAGAACACAATACAAAGCGAGGGCTTGCTGAGCAGCCTGGGGGTTCCATACAGACTGGGGGTTCCATACAGACTGGGGGTGCCATACAGACTGGGGGTGCCATACAGACTGGGGGTGCCATACAGCCTGGGGGTGCCATACAGACGGGGGGTGCCATACAGCCTGGGGGTGCCATACAGACCGGGGGTGCCATACAGACCGGGGGTGCCATACAGACCGGGGGTGCCATACAGACCGGGGGTGCCATACAGACCGGGGGTGCCATACAGACCGGGGGTTCCATACAGACTGGGGGTGCCGTGCAGACTGGGGGTGCCGTGCAGCCTGGGGGTGCCATACAGACTGGGGGTGCCATACAGCCTGGGGGTGCCATACAGACGGGGGGTGCCATATAGACTGGGGGTGCCATACAGCCTGGGGGTGCCATACAGACTGGGGGTGCCATACAGCCTGGGGGTGCCATACAGCCTGGGGGTGCCATACAGACTGGGGGTGCCATACAGCCTGGGGGTGCCATACAGACTGGGGGTGCCATACAGACTGGGGGTGCCATACAGACTGGGGGCGCCATACAGACGGGGGGTGCCATACAGCCTGGGGGTGCCATACAGCCTGGGGGTGCCATACAGACTGGGGGTGCCATACAGCCTGGGGGTGCCATACAGATGGGGGGTGCCATATAGACTGGGGGTGCCATACAGCCTGGGGGTGCCATACAGACTGGGGGTACCATGCAGACTGGGGGTGCCATACAGACTGGGGGTGCCATACAGCCTGGGGGCGCCATACAGACTGGGGGTTCCATACAGCCTGGGGGCTCCATACAGACTGGGGGTGCCATACAGACTGGGGGTGCCATACAGACATATCATGTTGTTCTGCCTATACACCTACTGGCACAGTTTGGCCTCTCCCCGTGTGTAATGCACACACACCCCCATGCAACTGCTTCATAAACACTGTGACAGAAGTGATTGGTTTGTATCCCCACAACTAAAGCCAATAATGCTCTGTACATTGGGGAGACCATAAGGTGCATATATCACTATATTATATACAGAGAGACCTTTGTAATGGGGGAATGTATTCCCGGGGGGGCTGTTTGTATCAGCAAAGTGACTGGGACTTTAGCCACAGTTTGTGTCTCTGTATAATAACCAGTCAGTGCAGGAATCTCCATTGACTTTGCTTTGGGCACAATAAGTTGTGTTATTTGTTATGTTTGTCCCCTATGTGGGAGGGGCATATGGTGCTGTCACTCTATGGTATATAAGTGATAGAATCAGCCTATATTTATGTTTAATTAAGAATATAATGTATATAAATAATGGGCTGAATTCAGTGTCTGTAAGTTCTGCCGGTGTTTCTATCCTGTGTAACAAGGGGGAAAGAAAAGTCACCCAATAAGGATTCAGCTAAAGTCTCTCCCCAAGCTCAAAGTGCCAAGCTCATTTACTGCCCAAGCCCAGGGATTGAGAAGCCTAATTAAAGTAATGATTTATGCTTTCAAATTTGTCCACCAGGGGCCGCCATCTTGTTACTTTGTTAGACCCTCTTTTGTAAGATTTAGGGCACGCACATGCTCAGTGGGCTCTGGGCTGCTGTCGGGAGGCGGAGCTTAGGGAATATAGTAAAATATCAAACAGCACCAGTCAGGTAATATCTGCCATAGAAGCTGATTAATAATAAGAACCATAATACGCAGCCTGCACTGGTTCCCATGTTGCCCTGTAATGTAATGTGGGTTTTAGAGTTTTTGTTTAATGAAACATTTCCCCGCCCCCCAGAGCCAGTGGCTGCATTAATATGCAAAAGAATCCTCCAATGAGAATCCCAGCTGATGTGAGTAAATCCGGCTCCCTGTTCTCTGTTCCTGCAATTGGAGTTGGGAGCAATAAGCACAGTTTCCCAGCACTGAACAAGTCTGTCCCTTTATCCCCATGTCTGATTCCTGTGCCATATAATGACGGGAAAATGCCATCATTATCTCTATATGTAAGATAAGATCAAAATGGCTGATATAGTGCTCACATTGGTGAATTCTCTTGTGTATATCATTTTTTCTTCAACCTCTATAGAGAACTAGGTGGAATCTAAAAATGAATCCATAAACGATCCCATTGGCTCAGAGACACAGGTGCATCATGGGTACAGGTTTACAACAGACCCCCAAATATTCCCATATCCCCATCCCCCCAAATATTAGTTAGGAAAGTAATTGCAGCTTTTGCAGGAACAGAGAACAGGGAGCCGGATTTATTGGGCAATATTGCTTTAAGAATCCAACCCTGATGTTGCTGGACTACAGCTCCCAGCATGCCTCACCCTTCATTATATGTTACATTATTCTGGGATTTGTAGTCCGACAACAGCTGAGTAACGTTGGGTTGAGCCGCAGTTTGTTCATGTCGGGGTTCCATGCCCGGTATAAAAGCCCCCGGATTCACCTGTTTGGCCTCCTGGCTCTGCCCGGCACAGGGGGGCACATTTGGGGGGGGCACCGATCCGGCTTCAGGGACTTCATAGGGTGCATTTTCCCTCCAGCTATTCACAAACTCCTCAATGTTCTCCGTGACTTTCCCTGGGGTGAAACACATGGTTAATAGGGGGGCCCTGAGTCTGGGGTCCCCCCCCCCCCCGTGGTTGGTTGGGCGGGGCCCCAGGAGAACGTTGGATACATTTCCATAGAAAGTTCCAGGAACATGTCATGTGACTATAGGACTCACCGTAACTCGTGACCAGATCGTCCTGCTGAACCCCATTATTATTCCCACAAAGTCCGTGGGTTTTACCCAGGAAATCGGGGCTCATTCTGATGTACAAACCGGAGCTGCCGTCCCAGGCCAACGTAAATACGTTCAACTGCCGGATAATCACGTACGCGGAGATTCTCTGTATTCTCACGGAGCCCACGGAGTATGGCAGCTCCACCCTGAGGGGAAACCCACCCATACACAACTATAACTATATATTGGGGAGTTGTATCAGGAGTCAGAACCAGCAGTGCAGGGAAGGGAAAGGGACAGACACAGTGACAGTTACACATAACTATAAACCCAGTGAGAATGAGGAATGAATGGGTATTGGGGAGTTGTATCAGGAGTCGGAACCAGCAGTGCAGGGAAGGGAAAGGGACAGGCACAGTGACAGTTACACATAACTATAAACCCAGTGAGAATGAGGAATGAATGGGTATTGGGGAGTTGTATCAGGAGTCAGAACCAGCAGTGCAGGGAAGGGAAAGGGACAGTGACAGTTACACATAACTATAAACCCAGTGAGAATGAGGGATGAATGGATATTGGGGAGTTGTATCAGGAGTCAGAACCAGCAGTGCAGGGAAGGGAAAGGGACAGACACAGTGACAGTTACACATAACTATAAACCCAGTGAGAATGAGGGATGAATGGATATTGGGGAGTTGTATCAGGAGTCAGAACCAGCAGTGCAGGGAAGGGAAAGGGACAGGCACAGTGACAGTTACACATAACTATAAACCCAGTGAGAATGAGGAATGAATGGATATTGGGGAGTTGTATCAGGAGTCAGAACCAGCAGTGCAGGGAAGGGAAAGGCAGCACAGTGACAGTTCACACATAACTAAAACCCAGTGAGAATGAGGAATGAATGGATATTGGGGAGTTGTATCAGGAGTCAGAACCAGCAGTGCAGGGAAGGGAAAGGGACAGACAGTGGACAGTTACACATAACTATAACCCAGTGAGAATGAGGAATGAATGGATATTGGGGAGTTGTATCAGGAGTCAGAACCAGCAGTGCAGGGAAGGGAAAGGGACAGACACAGTGACAGTTACACATAACTATAAACCCAGTGAGAATGAGGATGAATGGATATTGGGGAGTTGTATCAGGAGTCAGAACCAGCAGTGCAGGAAGGGAAGGGACAGGCACCAGTGACAGTTACACATAACCTATAAACCCCAGTGAGAATGAGGGATGAATGGATATTGGGAGTTGCTATCAGGAGTCAGAACAGCGTGGCAGGGAAGGGAAAGGCGACAGGCACAGTGGACAGTTACACATAACTATAAACCCAGTGAGAATGAGGGGAATGGAATGGATATTGGGGGAGTTCGTATAGGAGTCCAGAACCAGCAGTGCAGGGAAGGGAAAGGGACATAGGGACTAGTGACAGTTACACCATAACTATAAACCCAGTGAGAATGAGGGATGAATGGGTATTGGGGAGTTGTATCAGGAGTCAGAACCAGCAGTGCAGGGAAGGGAAAGGGACAGACACAGTGACAGTTACACATAACTATAAACCCAGTGAGAATGAGGAATGAATGGATATTGGGGAGTTGTATCAGGAGTCAGAACCAGCAGTGCAGGGAAGGGAAAGGGACAGACACAGTTACACATAACTATAAACCCAGTGAGAATGAGGAATGAATGGATATTGGGGAGTTGTATCAGGAGTCAGAACCAGCAGTGCAGGGAAGGGAAAGGGACAGACACAGTGACAGTTACACATAACTATAAACCCAGTGAGAATGAGGGATGAATAGATATTGGGGAGTTGTATCAGGAGTCAGAACCAGCAGTGCAGGGAAGGGAAAGGGACAGACACAGTGAGAGTTACAGTTTAAGCGCTGGTAGAACAGGGAGCCAATCAGAGGCAGCGTTTGGCTCGGGATCAGGACGCACAATCCCAGACACAATCGACACGATTATTTTCACGTTGGGAACACGAGGCCTTTCAGTTGCCGACAGGGGGAACAAGATAAGGTACCTGTGTCGGTTATGGAGAACCTCCTGTTTCTGTAACTTTATCTCTCCGTCTCCGGCAAAGTAGAGGCTGAAGGAGCGCGGGCAGGGGTAGGGGGCAGCCTGGCACTGCCCGTCGTTATGGAGCTGGAATAAAGGGCAAATATCAGCAACTCTTCCCTCCCAACGCCAGTGTGTCCCCTTGTGTAACTGGGGGAGAGAGTCCCCTTATCTGTACTGCCCCCCATTATATGCACCCCCACTCACCCTCACACTCACTCACTCACTCACACTCACTCACACTCACTCACTCACACTCACTCACACTCACTCACACTCACTCACACTCACTCACTCACACTCACTCACACTCACTCACTCAGCCAGTCTGTGTGTCAGTCAGTACCATCAGTGATAGTGCCCCCCGCTGGGGAGGATAGTCAGGCTGTGCTGCTGGGGCAACAAGCAGGGGTAACTGTGATAATACCCCCTCCCTGGGAGGATAGTCCGGCTGTGCTGGGGCAACAAGCAGGGGTAACTGTGATAATACCCCCTCCCTGGGAGGATAGTCAGGCTGTGCTGGGGCAACAAGCAGGGGTAACTGTGATAATACCCCCTCCCTGGGAGGATAGTCAGGCTGTGCTGGGGCAACAAGCAGGGGTAACTGTGATAATACCCCCTCCCTGGGAGGATAGTCTGCCTGTGCTGCTGGGGCAACAAGCAGGGGTAACTGTGATAAAACCCCCTCCCTGGGAGGATAGTCTGCCTGTGCTGCTGGGGCAACAAGCAGGGGTAACTGTGATAATACCCCCTCCCTGGGAGGATAGTCTGGCTGTGCTGGGGCAACAAGCAGGGGTAACTGTGATAATACCCCCTCCCTGGGAGGATAGTCTGGCTGTGCTGGGGCAACAAGCAGGGGTAACTGTGATAATACCCCCTCCCTGGGAGGATAGTCAGGTTGTGCTGGGGCAACAAGCAGGGGTAACTGTGATAATACCCCCTCTCTGGGAGGATAGTCAGGCTGTGCTGGGGCAACAAGCAGGGGTAACTGTGATAATACCCCCTCCCTGGGAGGATAGTCAGGCTGTGCTGGGGCAACAAGCAGGGGTAACTGTGATAATACCCCCTCCCTGGGAGGATAGTCAGGCTGTGCTGGGGCAACAACCAGGGGTATCTGTTTGCACAGCTGGTAATCTGATGAGTTAAATATTATTTGAAGGGAAACTAAACCCAACCGTAAAGCTGCCCCCCTGCCCCCCCGCCCCCCCAGTTCTCTATAGAAGCTGATAATAAACCTAATTACACATGGAAACCAATTCCCCAATGAGAATTCTACTTCATTATAGATGCAGGAGAAGTGACCAATGAGAATGCTGATTCCCTGTGTCAGGCCCCTTGCTGGTACCTTACATATAGAGATAATGATGCCATTTTCCCGTCATTATATGGCACAGGAATCAGACATGGGGATAAAGGGACAGACTTGTTCAGTGCTGGGAAACTGTGCTTATTGCTCCCAACTCCAATTGCAGGAACAGAGAACAGGGAGCCGGATTTACTCACATCAGCTGGGATTCTCATTGGGGGATTCTTTTGCATTTTAATGGGGAAAGTTTTATTGGGCAATATTGCTTTAAGAATACAACCCTGATGTTGCTGGACTACAGCTCCCAGCATGCCTCACCCTTCATTATATGTTACATTATTCTGGGATTTGTAGTCCGGCAACAGCTGAGTAACGTTGGGTTGAGCCGCGCTGTGCCACAGGGTTTAGTTTCCCTTTAATGTTCTTACTGGGGATCCATTGAAGCCAGGATTGGGCTTTAGCCAAATCGTAGGACTTTTTGCCGGATTGGGTTTGGGCTGAAGGTTCTCTCTCAGTCAGAACAGAAGGGATGATGGGAAATAACAAAGATCTAATATCTAGATTATAATTGCTCCGTTTATCTGTGATTAAGTCTAATCAGGAGGGGAAACTATTTCCCCAGAACTCATACAGGATCCTCTTCCTGTCTCTCGGTGACCTTAGATGGGACCTTACAGAGAAGAATGGGGCTGTAACTGATGGAGGGCAGGATGGAAGTTGCCCCCTTGCCAAGATCATGTCCAACATGAGACCCTACAAGGAATCTTGATCTGTATTTATTTGGGACTGAGGATCCTGTATGAGTTCTGGGGAAATAGTTTCCCCTCCTGATTAGACTTAATCACAGATAAACGGAGCAATTATAATCTAGATATTAGATCTTTGTTATTTCCCATCATCCCTTCTGTTCTGACTGAGAGAGAACCTTCAGCCCAAACCCAATCCGACAAAAAGTGCTACGATTTGGCTAAAGCCCAAACCTGGCTTCAATGGATCCCCAGTAAGAACATCTTACAAAGGTGAGTGGGAGTTGGGGCAGATTATCTGTAGGATGGGGGGGGTCGCTCCCCTTGCCAAAGGCATGTCTCTTGGTGACCTTAGATGGGACCTTACAAAGGTGAGTGGGAGTTGGGGCAGATTATCTGTAGGATGGGGGGGGTCGCTCCCCTTGCCAAAGGCATGTCTCTTGGTGACCTTAGATGGGACCTTACAAAGGTGAGTGGGAGTTGGGGCAGATTATCTGTAGGATGGGGGGGGTCGCTCCCCTTGCCAAAGGTATGTCTCTTGGTGACCTTAGATGGGACCTTACAAAGGTGAGTGGGAGTTGGGGCAGATTATCTGTAGGATGGGGGGGGGGGGGTCGCTCCCCTTGCCAAAGGCATGTCTCTTGGTGACCTTAGATGGGACCTTACAAAGGTGAGTGGGAGTTGGGGCAGATTATCTGTAGGATGGGGGGGGGGGGGTCGCCTCCCCTTGCCAAAGGCATGTCTCTTGGTGACCTTAGATGGGACCTTACAAAGGTGAGTGGGAGTTGGGGCAGATTATCTGTAGGATGGGGGGGGGGGGGTCGCTCCCCTTGCCAAAGGCATGTCTCTTGGTGACCTTAGATGGGACCTTACAAAGGTGAGTGGGAGTTGGGGCAGATTATCTGTAGGATGGGGGGGGGGGTCGCTCCCCTTGCCAAAGGCATGTCTCTTGGTGACCTTAGATGGGACCTTACAAAGGTGAGTGGGAGTTGGGGCAGATTATCTGTAGGATGGGGGGGGGGGTCGCTCCCCTTGCCAAAGGCATGTCTCTTGGTGACCTTAGATGGGACCTTTCTGGATGAAGCGAGAGTCACATTTGTGAGCCAAGAGTCAGTGGTGTCTCCAAAGGAAATGAGTCCCAGTTACTATATGGTAGAACCCTTATATTACACAAACCCAATAGAACATTCTGGTTTCTCACCTGTATGGCAAAGCTCTGCTGGTCCGGCTCATTTTGCCGTAAGAGGTCGTATGTGAATTTTCCAGAGAAGAAGTAATAGACTCCATCGAAGGTCTCGTAGTGGTACTGACCCCACGTGCGACATATACTGTCTCTCTCGGCCCCCGTGTTATACACTGTCACACAAGGGAAGGGAGGTAAGTACCGGGGTTAGAGGGCACAGAAGTGTGAATAGAACCAGTACTAGAACCAGTACTAGAACCAGTACTAGAACCAGTACTAGAACCAGTACACCTACCTATCTGGCACCGAGACCCAGACGCGTTATATCTGCTGCACTCGCAGAACTTCTTCTGGACACATTCCCCTCCATTGTAGCATGGGAGAGTTATCTCTTGCCCCATTACTCACTGTACTGCCCCCAATACTCACTGTTACTGTCCCCCCTCACTGTTACTGCCCAACCATACTCACTGTTACTGCCCCCATACTCACGGCTCACTGCCCCCCATTACTCACTGTACTGCCCCCCATACTCCACTGTTAACATTTTCACTGTTTACTGCCCCCCATACTCACTGTTACTGCCCCCCATTACTGCCCCCCACTTACTGCCCCCCATATCACTGTTTACTGTCCCCCCATACTCACTGTTACTGCCCCCCATACTCACTGTTACTGCCCCCCCCAATCACTGTTACTGCCCCCCCACTGCCCCCCATACTCACTGTTACTGTCCCATACTCACTGCCCCCCCATACTCACTGTTACTGTTTACTGCCCCCCATACTCACTGTTTCTGCCCCCCATACTCACTGTTACTGCCCCCCATACTCACTGTTACTGCCCCCATACTCACTTGTTACTGCCCCCCACTATTACTCACTGTTACTGCCCCCCATACACTCACTGTTACTGCCCCCCATACTCACTGTTACTGCCCCCCCATACTCACTGTTACTGCCCCCCATACTCACTGTTACTGCCCCCCATACTCACTGTTACTCCCCCATACTGTCATACTCTTTTACTGCCCCCCATTTACTCACTGTTACTGCCCCCATACTCACTGCCCCCCCATACTCACTGTTACTGCCCCCCCCATACTCACTGTTACTGCCCCCCCATACTCACTGTTACTGCCCCCCCATACTCACTGTCACTGCCCCCCATACTCACTGTCACTCCCCCATACTACTGTTACTGCCCCCCATACTCACTGTTACTGCCCCCCAGACTCACTGTTACTGCCCCCCAACTCACTGTCACTGCCCCCCATACTCACTGTTACTGCCCCCATACTCACTGTTTTACTGCCCCCCCATTACTCACTGGTTACTGCCCCCCAACTCACTGTTACTGCCCCCCCCATACTCCACTGTTACTGCCCCCCATTACTCACTGTTACTGCCCCCCCATACTCACTGTTACTGCCCCCCCCATACTCACTGGCACTGCCCCCCATACTCACTGGTTACTGCCCCCCCATACTCACTGTTACTGCCCCCCATACTCACTGTTTACTAGCCCCCCATACTCACTGTTACTGCCCCCCCCATACTCATGTTACTGCCCCATACTCACTGTACTGCCCCATACTCACTTTACTGGCCCCCCCATACTCACTGTTACTTGCCCCCCATACTCATCTGTTACTGCCCCCCCCATACTCACTGTTACTGGCCCCCCATACTCACTGTACTGCCCCCCATACTCACTGTATACTGCCCCCCCATACTCACTGTTACTGCCCCCCCCATACTCACTGTTACTGCCCCCCCATACTCACTGTTACTGCCCCATACTCACTGTTACTGCCCCCCATACTCACTGTCACTGCCCCCATACTCACTGTCACTGCCCCCATACTCACTGTTTACTGCCCCCATACTCACTTGTTACTGCCCCCCATACTCACTGTTACTGCCCCCCCATACTCCTGTCACTGCCCCCCATACTCACTGTACTGCCCCCATACTCACTAGTTACTGCCCCCCCATACTCACTGTTACTGCCCCCATACTCACTGTTACTTTAAATGCCCCCCCATAACTCACTTTACTGCACCCCATACTCACTGTTACTGCCCCCCATACTCACTGTTACTGCCCCCCCATACTCACTGTCACTGCCCCCCATACTCACTTTACTGCCCCCCCATACTCCACTGTTTACTGCCCCCATAACTCACTGTTACTGCCCCCCAATACTCACTGTTACTGCCCCCATACTCCACTGTTACTGCCCCCATACTCACTGTTACGCCGCCCCATACTCACTGTTATGCCCCCCCAACTCACTGTTACGCACCCCATACTCACTGTTAGCTGCCCCCCATACTCACTTTACTGCCCCCCCCATACTCACTGTTCACTGCCCCCCCATACTCACTGTAACTGCCCCCCATACTCACTGTTACTGGCCCCCCATACTCACTGTTTACTGCCCCCCATACTCACTGTTACTGCCCCCCCATACTCACTGTTACTGCCCCCCCCAATACTCACTGTCACTGCCCCCCCATACTTACACTGGTACTGCCCCCCATACTCACTGTTACTGTGCCCCCCCATACTCACTGTTACTGCCCCCCATTACTCACTGTTACTGCCCCCCTCTCACTGTTACTGCCCCCCATACTCACTGTTACTTGCCCCCATACTCACGGTCACTGCCCCCCATACTCACTGCTTACTGCCCCCCATACTTCAAGCTGAGGCCTTACCAGGGACCTATTAAAGGGGCAAAATTATGTCTCACCCCTGAGTCAATGCCCTGTTATACCAAGTTGACAGCACTTTGATTTGCTTTTAGTAGCCACAGGAATGACACTGCCTGGAATTAAGACAACTGTGTATCAAACAAAAACCCCAGATCCTTCTCCCATTAAGGAAACCCCACAGTGAGTATGGGGGACAGAGTAACAGTGAGTAGGGGGGGCAGTAACAGTGAGTATGGGGCAGTAACGTGAGTATGGGGGCCAGTAACAGTTGAGTATGGGGGGCAGTAACAGTGAAGTATGGGGGCAGTAACAGTGGTATGCGGGGCAGTAACAGTGAGTATGGGGGCTAGTAACAGTGAGATATGGGGGGCGGCAGTAACAGTGAGTATGGGGGGCAGTAACAGTGAGGTATGGGGGGCAGTAACAGTGAGTATGGGGGGGCAGTAGTAACAGTGAGTTATGGGGGCAGTGACAGTGGAGTATGGGGGGCAGTACAGTGAGTATGGAGGGCAGTAACCCAGTGAGTATGGGGGGCAGTAACAGTGAGTATGGGGCGCATTAACAGTGAGTATTGGGCGGCAGTAACAGTGAGTATGGGGGGCAAGTACAGTGAGTATGGGGGGCAGTAACAGTGAGTATGGCGGGGGCCAGTGACAGTGAGTATGGGGGGCAGTAACATGTGCAGTATGGGGGGCAGTAACATGAAGTATGAGGGCAGTTACAGTGAGTATGGCGGGCAGTAACCAGTGAGTATGGGGCAGTGACAGTGAGTATGGGGGCAGTAACAGTGAGTATGGGGCAGTAACACTGAGTATGGGGGGCAGTAACAGTGAGTATGGGGGGGGCAGTAACAGTGAGTATGGGGGCCAGTAACAGTGAGTATGGGCGGCAGTAACAGTGAGTGATGGGGGCAGAAAGTAACAGTGAGTATGGGGGCAGTGACAGTGAGTATGGGGGCAGTAACAGTGGAGTTATGGGGCAGTAACAGTGAGGATGGGTGCAGTAACAGTGAGTATGGGCAGTAACCAGTGAGTATGGGGGCAGTAACAGTGAGTATTGGGGGGCAGAACAGTGAGTATGGGGGGGCAGTAACAGTAGTATGGGGGGCAGTCGACAGTGAGTATGGGGGGCAGTAACAGTGAGTATGGGGCAGTTAACAGTGAGTATGGGGGGCTCAGTGACAGTGAGTATGGGGGGCAGTAACATGAGTATGGGGGCAGTAACAGTGAGTATGGGGGGCAGTAACAGTGATATGGGGGGCAGTAACAGTGAGTATGGGAGCAGTAACAGTGGAGTATGGGGCGTAACAGTGAGTATGGGGGCGGCAGTAACAGTAGTATGGCGGGCAGTAACAGTGAGTATGGGGGGCAGTAACAGTGAGTATGGGGGTCAGTTAACAGTGAGTATTGGGGGCCAGTAACAGGAGTATGGCAAGTAACAGTGAGTATGGGGGCAGTAACAGTGAGTATGGGGGCAGTAACAAGTTGAGTATGGGGGCAGTAACATGAGTAATGGGGGGCAGTAACAGTGAGTTATGGGGGGGCAGTAACAGTGATATGGGGGCCAGTAACAGTGGAGTATGGGGGCAGTGACAGTGAGTATGGGGGGCAGTAACATGTAGTATGGGCAGTAACAGGATATGCGGGGGGCAAGTAACAGTGAGTATGGGGGGGCAGTAACAGTGAGTATGGGGGCAGTAACAGTGAGTATGGGGGGGCAGAACAGTGAGTATGGGGCAGTAACAGTGAGTATGGGGCGGGCAAGTAACAGTGAGTATGGGGGGGCAGTAACAGTGAGTATGGCGGGCAGTAACCATGAAGTATGGGAGTAACAGGTGAGTATGGGGGGGCAGTAACAGTGAGTATGGGGGGGGCAGTAACAGTGGAGTATTGGGGCAGCTAACAGTGAGTATGGGGGCAGTAACAAGTGGTATGGGGGGCAGTAACACGTGAGTATGGGGGGCTAACATGAGTATGGGGGCAGTAACAGTGAGTATGGGGGGCAGTAACAGTGAGTATGGGGGCCAGTAACACGTGGTAGCGGCGGCAGTAACAGTGAGTATGGGGAGGCAGTAACAGTGAGTATGGGGGGCCAGTAACAGTGGAGTATGGGGGGGCAGTTTTGGGTCCAGTCCTTAAGAAGGATATTAATGAGCTGGAGAGAGTGCAGAAGGACTGCAACTAAACTGTTAAGGGGATGGAAAGGGTTTAAACTATGAGGTGAGACTGTCAGGGTTGGGGTTGGTTTCTCGGGAAAAAGGAGGTGCTTGCGGAGGGACATTGATTACTCTGTACAAGTACATTAGGGGGGGATATAGGCAGTTGGGGGGGTTCTTTTTCCATAAAACAATCAGCGCACCAGAGGCCTCCCCTTTAGATTAGAGGAAAGGAGTTTCCATTTGACAGCGTAGGGGGTTCCTCACGGTTGAGGCCAGTGAGGGGGTGGGGAATGCCCTGCCGGGGGATGTTAGGGTAGGGGTTCCTCACGGTGAGGGCATTGAGCCGGGGGTGGGAATGCCCTGCCGGGGCAGTGTTGGGTAGGGGTTCCTCACGGCTGAGGGCAGTAGAGGGGGTTGGGGAATGCCCTGCCGGGGTATGTTGGGTAGGGGGTTCCTCACGGTGAGGGCAGTGAGGGGCGTTGGGAATGCCCTGCCGGGGATGTTGGGTAGGGGTTCCTCACGGTGAGGGTCAGTGAGGGGGTTGGGAATGCCTTGCCGGGGATGTTGGTAGGGGTTCCTCACGGTGAGGCATGAGGGGTTGGGAATGCCCTGCCGGAGGATGTTGGGTTAAGGGGTTCCTCACGGTGAGGGCAGTGAGGGGGTTGGGAATGCCCTGGCGGGGGATGTTGGGTAGGGGGTTCCTCACGGTGTGAGGCAGTGAGGGGGTTGGGGAATGCCCTGCCGGGGTGTTGGTAGGGGTTCCTCACGGTAGAGGCCAGTGAGGGGTTGGGGAATGCCTGCCGGGGGAATGTTGGGTAGGGGTTCCCACGGGAGGGCAGTGAGGGGGTTGGGCGGAATGCCCTGCCGGGGGTGTTGGGTAGGGGTTCCTCACGGTCGAGCGGCCACTGACGGGCGTTGGGGAATGCCCTGCCGGGGGATGTTGGGTAGGGGGTTCCTCACGGTGAGGGCCAAGTGAGGGGGTTGGGAATGCCCTCGGGGGATGTCTGGTTAGGGGGTTCCTCACGGTGAGGGCAGTGAGGGGGTTGCGGGAATGCCCTGCCGGGGGTGTTGGGTAGGGGTCCTCATGGTGGAGGGCAGTGAGGGGGTTGGGAATGGCCCTGCCAGGGCGATGTTGGGTAGGGGGTCCTCACGGTGAGGCACTGAGGGGTTGGGGAATGCCCTGCCGGGTATGTTGGTAGGGGGTTCTCACGGTTGAGGGCAGTGAGGGGGAATGCCCTGCCGGGGGATTGGGTAGGGTTCCTCACGGTGCAGGGCAGTGAGGGGGTGGGCGAATGCCCTGGCGGGGGGATTTGGGTAGGGGTTCCTCACGGTAGGCAGTGAGGGGGTTGGGAATGCCTGCCGGGGTGTTGGTAGGGGTTCCTCCACGGTGAGGGCAGTGAGGGGGTTGGGGAATGCGCCTGCCGTGGGATGTTTGGGGTAGGTGGTTCCTCACGGGGAGGGCAGTGAGGGGTTGGGGAAGCGCCTGCCGGGGGATGGGGGATGTGGGTAGGGGGTTCCTCACGGTGCAGGGCAGTGAGGGGTTGGGAAGCCCTGCGGGGGATGTTGGGTAGGGGGTTCCATCACGGTGAGGGGGTATGGGGAATGCCCGGCCGGGGAGTTGGGTAGGGGTTCCTCACGGTGAGGCAGTGAGGGGGTTGGGGAATGCCCTGCCGGGGGGTGTTGGGTAGGGGGTTCCTCACGTCATAGTCGAGCGGCAGTGAGGTGGTTGGGGAATGCCCTGCCGGGGATGTTGGGTAGGGGGTTCCTCAACGGTGAGGGCAGTGAGGAGGGTTGAGGGAATTGCCCTGCCGGGGGATGTGTTGGGTAGGGGTTCCTCACGTGTTGAGGGCAGTGAGGGGTTGGGGATGCCCTGCGGGGGTGTTGGTAGGGGTTCCTCAGGTGAGGGCAGTGAGGGCGTTGGGGAATGCCCTGCCGGGGGATGTTGGGTAGGGGGTTTCCTCACGGTTTGAGGGCAGTGAGCGGGGTTGGGAATGCCCTTCCTAGAGATGGTAATGGCAGATTCTGTAATGCCTAGTAAAAGGGGCCTGGATGAGTTTGGAACAAGCAAGAATATCCAAGGCTATTGTGATACTTAATACTAACAGTTAGTTACTAGTGGGTGTATATATAGTTTATGTATGTGAGTATATAGGTAGGTAGGTAGGTGTGGGTGCTGGGTTTACTTGGATGGGTTGAACTTGATGGACACTGGTCTTTTTTCAACCCTATGTAACTATGTAACCCTAAAATCTCTCTCCTACTCCTCTTTTGCTTCTTGGGAAACTCCACTCCATGGCGCCAAATATCATTAACTGCCCCCCCCCCCCCACACGAGCCATCCATTACTCTACCGCCCAGGTACCATGGGGGGGGGGTTATGGATGTACCAGTTACTGGGAGGGTTAGGGGAATGTACCAGTACTGGGAGGGTTAGGGGAATGCTACCAGTACTGGGGGGAGGTTCGTTAGGGTGGAATTTGTACCAGAGTTTTGGGGGGGGGTGAGGGAATGTACCAGTAATGGGTGGGGTAGGGTTAGTGGAATGGTACCATACTGGGAGGTTTAGGGGAATTGTACAGTTACTGTGGGAGGTTAGGGAATGTGTACCAGTATTGGGAGGGTAGTGGAATGTACCAGTACTGCGGAGGGTTAGGGGAATGTACCAGTACTGGGGAGGGTTAGTGAAATGTACCAGTACTGGGAGGGTTAGGGAAGTACCAGTACCTGGGGGGTTAGTGGAATGTACCAGTACTGGGGGGGAGGGTTAGGGGATGTACAGTATTGGGGGGGTTTAGGAATGTACCGTACTGGGGGAGGGTTAGGCGAATGTACCAGTACTGGGGAGGGTTAGTGGAATGTACCCAGTACTGGGGGAGGGTTAGGGATGTTCCAGTATTGGGGGGGTTAGGGGAATTACTCGTACGGGGGGGGTTAGGGGAATGTACCCAGTACTGGGGAGGGTTAGGGAAGACCAGTACTGGGGAGGGTTAGGGGAATGTTACCAGTACTGGGGAGGGTTAGGGGAATGTACCAGTACGGGAGGGTTAGGGGGAATGTACCAGTATTGGGGCGGTTAGGAAATGTACCAGTACTGGGGGGGTTTAGGGAATTGTACCAGTATTGGGGCGGGTTAGGGGGAATGTACCAGACTGAGGGGGTTAGGGGAATGGGTACAGGACTGGGGAGGTAGGGGATGTACCAGTACTGGTGAGGGTTAGTGGAATGTACAGTACTGGGTGAGGGTTAGGGAATGACCAGTTATTGGGGGGGGGGTTAGGCGAATGTACCAGTACTGGGGGGCTGGTTAGGTGAAATGTACCAGTTAACTGGGGGGGGTAGGCGAAATGTACCAGTACTGGAGGGTTAGAGGAATGTACCAGTACTGGGGAGGAGTTAGGGGAATGTACAGTATTGGGGGAGGGTTATGGGGAATCTACCAGTACTGGGGGGTTAGTGAAATGTACCAGTACTGGGGTGTTAGGGGAATGTACCAGTACTGGGGAGGCGTTAGGGAAATGTACCAGTACTGGGAGGTTAGGGGAATGTACCAGTACTGGGGGGAGGGTTAGGGGAATACCAGTACTGGGGGGTTAGAGGAAGACCAGTACTGGGGAGGTTAGGGGAATGTACCAGTGTTACTGGGGGGAGGGTTAGGGAATGTACCATACTGGGGGAGGTTAGGGAATGTACCAGTTACTGGGGAGGGTTAGGGGATTGTACCAGTACTGGCGGCGGGTTAGGGGAATGTACGACCAGTACTGGGGGGGGTTGGGAATGTCCAGTACTGTGGGTTAGGGCGAAGTACCAGTACTGGGGGCGAGGGGTTAGCGGGAATGTACCAGTACTGTGGGGGGTTAGGGGAAGTTTACCAGTATTGGGGCGGAGGTTAGGGAATGTACCAGTACTGGGGGGTTAGGGGGAATGTACAGTACTGGGGTTTTACGGGGGAATGTACCAGTACTGGGGCGGCGTTAGGGAATGTACGTTACTGGGGAGGGTTAGCGGGAATGTACCAGTTACTGGGGAGGTAGGGAATGTACCAGTACTGGCGGCGGTAGGGGAATGTACACAGTACTGTGGGGGTTAGGGAATGTACCCAGTACTGGGGAGGGTAGGAATGTACCAGTACTGGGGGGAGGGTTAGGCGGAAATGTACCAGTACTGGGGGAGGGTAGAGGGAATGTACCAGTACTGGGAAGGGTTTAGGGAATGTACAGACTGGGGAGGTTAGGGGAATGTACCAGTACTGGGGGAGGTTAGGGGAATGTACCAGTACTGGGAAGCGGTTAGGGAATGCTCCAGTACTGGGAGGGTTAGGCGGAATGTAACCAGTACTGGCGGAGGGTTAGGGTAATGTTACCAGTTATGGGGGTGGGTTAGGCGGAATGTACCAGTACTTGGGGGAGGGTTAGGGGAATGGTACCAGTACTGGGGGGGCGTTAGGAGAATTGTCCAGTACTGGGGGGGGGGAGGGGAATGTACCAGTACTGGGGGGAGGGTTAGGGGAATTGTACCGATATTGGGGGGGGTTAGGGAATATAACCTAACTGGGGCGGGTTAGGAATGCTGACCAGTACTGGGGAGGGTTAGCGGGAATGTACCAGTACTGGGGGGTTAGGGAATGTACCAGTACTGCGGAGGGTTAGGGGAAGTACCAGTACTGGGGAGGGTGGAGCGGGAATGTACCAGTACTGCGGGGGGTTAGGGGAATGTTACCAGACTGGTGGGGTTAGGAACTGTACCAGTACTGGGGAGGGTTAGGGGAATTGTACCATACTGGGAGGTTAGGGGAATGTCCAGTACTGGGGGAGGGTTAGGGGAATGTAACCAGTACTGGGGTTAGGGGAATACCAGTACTGGGGGAGGCGTTAGGGAAGTACCAGTACTTGGGGAGGGTTAGGTGAATGACCAGTACTGGGAGGTTAGGGGGAATGTACCAGTACTGGGGAGGTTAGGGGACATGTTTTTTTTTTTTATTACCAGTATTGGGGGGGTTAGGGGAATGTACCAGTACTGGGGGGTTAGTGAAATGTACCAGTTACTGGGGAGGTTAGGGAATGTACCAGTATTGGGCGGGGTTTAGGGGATGTACCAGTACTGGGGGAGGGTTAGGTGAATGTACCAGTACTGAGGTAGGGGAATGTACCAGTACTGGGGGGGGTTAGTGAAATGACCAGTCTGGGGAGGGTTAGGCGGAATGTACCAGTACCGGGGGGAGGGTTAGGGGAATGTACCAGTACTGCGGGAGGGTTAGGTGAAGTACCAGTACTGGGAGGGTTAGGCGGAATGTTACCAGTACGGGGCGGGTTTAGGGAATGTACCAGTACTGGGGGGGGTTAGGGGAATGTACCAGTACGTTGGGGTTAGGGGAAATGTACCAGTACTGGGGGAAAGGGTAGGGGATGTACCAGACTGTGGGGGGTTAGGGGAGGAATTGTACCAGTACGGGGGGAGGGGTAGGGGGAATGTACCAGTACTGGGGGGGGGCGTAGGGGATGTACCAGTACGGGGGGGGTTAGGGGAATGTACCAGTACTGTGGGGGGTTAGGGGGGAATGTACAGTATGGGGGGAGTGTTAGGGAATGTACCAGTACTGTGGGGGTTAGGGAATGTACCAGTATTGGGGTAGGTAGGGGAATGTAACCAGTACTGGGCGGGCGTTAGGGAATACCAGTACTGGGGCTAGGGGAATGTGAACCAGTACTGGGCGGGTTAGGGAATGTACCAGTACTGGGGGGGTTAGGGGAATGTACCAGTTACTGGGGCGGGTTAGGGGAATGATACCAGTACTGTGGGGGGTTAGGGAATGTACCAGTACTGGGAGGTTAGGGGAATGTAACCAGTACTGGGGAGGCGTTAGGGGAATGTAACAGTACGCGCGGCGGTTAGTGGAATTACCATACTGTTTGGGGGGTTAGGGAATGTACCAATACTGGGAGGTTAGGGGAATGTACCAGTACTGGGGGAGGGTTAGCGGGATGTACCAGTACTGGGGGAGGTAGGGGAATTTACAGTACTGGAAGGCGTTAGGGGAATGTACCAGTACTGGGGAGGGTTAGGGGAATGGACCAGTTACTGGCGAGGGTTAGGGAATGTACCAGTTACTGAGGGGGTGGGTTAGGGAATGTACCAGAACTGGGGAGGTTTAGGAATGTACCAGTACTGGGGGGGTTAGGAGAATGTACCAGTACTGGGGGGGGTTAGGGGGAATTACCAGTACTGGGGGAAGGGTTAGGGGAATGTACCAGATATGGGGGGGTTAGGGATGTAACAGTACTGGGGCGGGTTATGGGAAATGTACCAGTACTGCGGGAGGTAGGGAATGTACCAGACTGGGGGGGTAGGGAATGTACCAGTACTGGGGAGGGTTAGGTGGGAAGTACCAGTACTGGGGGGAGGGTTAGGGGAATGTACCAGTACTGGGGGGGGGTTGAGGGGAATGTACCATCTGCGGAGGGGTTAGGGAATGTACCAGTTACTGGCGAGGGTTTAGGGGGAAGTACCAGTACTGGGAGGGTTAGGGGAATGTAGCCAGTACTGGGGGGAGGGGTTAGGGAATGTACCAGGTTACTGGAGGAGGGGATGTACCAGTACTTGGGGGGTTTAGGGGAATGTACCAGTACTGGGTTAGGGAATGTACCAGTATCTGGGGGGGAGGGTTAGGGGAATGTACCAGTACTGGGGAGGGTTAGGTGAATGTACCAGTACTGGGGAGGGTTAGGAATGTTACCAGTACTGGGAGGCGTTAGGGGAATGTACCAGTACTGGGGAGGCGTGAGGGGAATGTACCAGAACTGGGAGGGGTTAGGGAATGTACCAGTTACTGGGGGGGGGGTTAGGGGAACTGTACCAGTACTGGGGCGGGTAAGGGAATGTACACAGTAACTGGGGTAGGGTTAGGGAAGGTTTTATACCAGTACTGGGGAGGGTTAGGGGAATGTTACCAGTACTGGGGGGGGTTAGGCGGAATGTACCAGTACTGGGGGGAGGGTTAGGGGAAATGTACCAGTATGGGGGGAGGTTAGGTGAATGTACCAGTACGGGGAGGGTTAAGAGAATGTACCAGTACTGGGGGGGTGTAGAGTGAAATGTACCATACTGGGGAGGGTTAGGGGATATGTACCAATACTGGGGGGGTAGGAGAATGTACCCATTACTGGGGGAGGGTTAGGGAATACCAGTACTGGGGGGTTAGGAAGAATGTACCAGTACTGGGGGGAGGGTAGGGAAATGTACCAGTACTGGGGGCGGGTGAGTGAAATGAACCAGTACTCGGAGGTTAGCGAATGTACCGTTACTGGGGGGGGGGGGTTAGTGAAATGTACCAGTACTGGGGGGGTTAGGGGAACTGTTACCAGTATTGGGGAGGTTAGGGGAATGGTACCAGTACGGGGGGTAGGGGAATGTACCAGTACTGGGGAGGGTTAGGGAATGTACCAGTACTGGGGGGGGTTAGGAATGTACCAGTACTGGGGGTTAGGTAATGTACCCAGTACTGGGGAGGGCGTTAGGGAATGTACAGTATGGGGAGGGTTAGGGATATGTACCAGTATTGGGCGGTTAGGGGAATGTTACCAGTACTGGCGGAGGGTTAGGGGAATGTACCCAGTATCTGGGGAGGTTAGGGGAATGTACCAGTATTGGGAGAGTTAGGGAAGTACCAGTACTGGGGAGGTTAGGGGAATCTGACCAGTATTGGGGGGTAGGGGAAATGATACAGTACTGCGGTGGGTTAGGCGGAAGTACCAGTATGGGAGGGTTAGGGGAATGACCAGTACTGGGGAGGGTTAGGGAATGTACCCAGTACTGGGGAGGGTAGGAATTACAACAGTACTGGGGGGTTAGGGAATGTACAGTACGGGGGGAGGTCGTTAGGGGAATGTACCAGTACTGGGGGGTTAGGGGAATGTACCAGTACTGGGTGGGGGGGGGGTTAGGGGAAAGATACCAGTATGGGCGGAGGGTAGGGGAATGTACAGTACTGGGAGGGTTAGGGGAATGTACAATACTGGGGAGGGTTAGGGAATTGTAACCAGTACTGGGGAGGGTTAGGGAATGGACCCAGTACTGGGGAGGGTTAGGGAACTGTACCAGTATGGGGCGGGTTAGCGGAATGTACCAGACTGGGGTAGGGTTAGGAATGTGACCGAGTACTGGGAGCGGTTAGGGGGAATGTACCGTATTGGAGGGTTAGGGGAATGTACCAGTACTGGGGGGGTTAGGGAATGTACCAGTACTGGGAGGTTAGGGGAATGTACCAGTACTGGGTGAGGGTTAGGGGGAATGTACAGTATTGGGGCGGGTTAGGGAAATGTACCATACTGGGGGGGTTTAGCGGATGTACCAGTACTGGGGGGAGGGTTAGGGGAATGTACCAGTACTGGGGAGGGTTAGGGGAATGTACCAGTACTGGGGAGGGTTAGGGGAATGTACCAAGTACTGTGGGAGGGGGAATGTACCAGTACATGGGGGAGGGTTAGGGAATGTACAGTACTGGGGGTTAGGGGAATGTACGCAAGCTACTGGGGGGGGGGGTTAGGGAATGTACCAGTACTGGGTGAGGTTAGGGAAATGTACCAGTACTGGGGAGGGTTAGGGAATGTACCAATACTGGGGTAGGGTTAGGGAATGTACCAGTGATTGGGGAGGTGTTAGGGAATGTACCAGTACTGGGAGGGTTAGGGAATGTACCAGTAACTGGGAGGGTTAGGGGATGTACACAGTACTGGGGCAGGGTTGAGGGGAAGTTACCAGTACTGGAAGGGGGTTAGGGGAAATGTACCAATGTATTGGGGTCGAGGGTTAGGGGGAATGACCAGTACTGGGGGGGGGTTAGTTTGGAATGTACCAGTACTGCGGAGGGTTAGGGAATGTACAGTATTGGGGAGGATTAGGGGAATGTACAGTACTGGGGGGGCGGTTAGGGGAATTACCAATACTGGGGGAGGCGTTTAGGGAATGTACCAGTACTGGGAGGGGTTTAGGGGAATGTACCAGTATTGGGGGAGGGCTTAGGGGAATGTACCAGTACTGTGGGAGGTTTAGGGGAATGTCACCAGTAACTGGGGGGGTTAGTGAATGTACCAGTATGGGGGGGGGTTAGGGGAATGTACCAGTACTGGGGAGGGTTAGGGGAATGTACCAGTACTGGGGAGGGTTAGGGGAATGTACCAGTACTGGGGAGGGGTTAGGGGAATGTACCAGTACTGGGGGGGGTTAGGGGAATGTACCAGTACTGGGGAGGGGTTAAGGATGTACCAGTACTGGGGAGGGTAGGGGAAAATGTTACCAGTATTGGGGTAGATTAGGGGAATGTACCAGTACTGGGGGGGTTAGGGAATGTACCAGAAACTGGGAGGGTTGGGGAATTGTACCAGTACTGGGAGGGTTAGGGAATTGTACCAAGTACGAGGGGGTTAGGGGAATGTATCCAGTATTGGGAGGGTTAGGGGGAATGTACCAGTACTGGGCGAGGGTTAGGGAATGTACCAGTACTGGGGGGCGTTAGGGGAACTGTACCGTCTGGGGAGGCTTAGGGGAATGTACCAGTACGGGGAGGTTAGGGGAATGTACCAGTACTGGGGGCGTTAGGGGAATGTACCAGCTACTTGGGGGGTTAGGAGAATGTACCAGTACTGGGGGGTAGGGAAGTACCAGTGATTGGGGGTTAGGGGAATGTACCAGTACTGGGGGGGTTGGGAATTGTACCAGTACTGGGGGGGGGGGGTAGTGGGATGTACCCAGTACTGGGAGGGTTAGGGGAATGTTACCAGTACTGGGGGGGTTTAGGGGAATGTACCAGTACTGGGGGTTAGGGGAGTTTGTACCAGTACTGGGGGGGTTAGGGGAAAATGTAACCAGTACTGGGGGGGGGTTAGGGGAATGTACCAGTACTGGGGGGGGTTAGGGGAATGTACCAGTATTGGGGCGGGTTAGGGGAATGTACCAGTACTGGGTTGGGGAATGTACCAGACTGGGGGGTTAGGGGAATGTACCAGTACTGGGGAGCGGTTTAGGGGAATGTGACCAGTACTGGGGGGTTAGGGAATGTACCAGTACTGGGGGGTAGGAAATGTACCAGTACTGGGGAGGGTTAGTGGAATGTACAGTAGCTGGGGAGGTTAGGGGAATGTACCAGATATTGGGGAGGTAGGGGAATGTACCAGTACTGGAGGGTTAGCGGAATGTACCAGCTACCTGGGGAGGCGGTTAGGGGGAAATGTACCAGTACTGGGGGGGGTTAGTTGGATGTACCAGTACGGGGGAGGGTTAGGGGAATGTACAGTACTGGGGGGGTTAGGGAATCCAGTACTGGGGAGGTAGGGAATTGTACCAGTATTGGGGAGGGTTAGGGGAATGTACAATTGGGGAGGGTTAGGGGAACTGTACCAGTACTGGAGGGTTAGGGAATACCAGTTACTGGGGGGGTTAGGTGGATGTACCATAACTGGGGGGTTAGGGAATGTACCCAGTATTGGGGGTTAGGGGAAGTACCAGTATGGGGGGGGTTAGGGGAACTGTACCAGTACTGGGGAGGGTTAGGGGAAGGTACCAGTACTGGGGGGTTAGGGAATTTACCAGGCTACTGGAGGTTAGGGGAATGTACCAGTATTGGGGAGGCGTTAGGGAAGTACCAGTACTGGAGGGGGTTAGGGGAATGCTACCAGTATTGGGGAGGGTTAGGGGAATGACCAGTACGTGGGGGGGGGGTTAGGGAATGTACCAGTACTGGGAGGCGTTAGGGAATGTACCAGTGACTGGGGGTTAGGGAATTACCAGTACTGGGGAGGGTTAGGGGAATGATACCCCAGTATTGGGAGGGGTTAGGGGAATGTACCAGTACTGGGAGGGGTTAGGGGAATGTACCAGTATTGCGAGGGTTAGGGGAATGTACCAGTACTGGAGGGTTAGGGGAATGTACCAGTACTGGGGAGCGTTAGGGAATTGTACCAGTTACTGGGAGGGTTAGGGGGAATGTACCAGTTACTGGGAGGGTTAGGGAATGTACAACGTACTGCGGGAGGTTAGGGGAATGCTACCAGTACTGGAGGGTTAGGGGAAGTACCGTACTGGGGAGGTAGGGGAATGTACCAGTACTGCGGGGGGTTAGTGGAATGTACAGTTCTGGGGGGGGTAGGGGAATGTACCATACAGGGGGGGGGTTAGTAAAAAATAAAAAATGACAAATACCATATGAAGGCAATATAATCCTGCACAAGCTTACCGCACTTGGGTTTTGGAAATCGCCGCAGCACCGGAATATAACGAGTTGGTTGGGGGAATAGTAACAGGCGGTTTTACAGGTCTCCTGTTAGAAAAAGAGAGCAGATTTGGTCATGTGACTTACTCTGTGTTGCATTGGCCGACAGCCATTCAATCATTGTGGGATGGCAGGACAGTCAGGCTGTGTGCTATTAATACATTAAGCCATGGGTCCTTTAGTGACCCCCCCACCCAGGAGACACGGCTGCCAATTGCCCCTTAACCCTAATTAATCAGTGGGGTGCGGAGCAGCGCGCCCCGGCACTTACAGGAATGATGGTGGAAGCTGGTGGTGGGGGGCCAAATGTACTGAATGGCAACCCAATCACCACAGAACCTGGGGGCAGTAGTTTGCCCGATGTACAACGCATGCTGCCCATGTACAACGCTGTGCCCATGGTACAACGCTGTACCCAGGTACGCTGTACCCCAGGTAACCGCTCCCCGCAAGCGCCTCCCCGCAGCGCCCTAGGTTAGGGTTGGAGTTAGGGCCTAGGGTAGCGGTAGGCTAGGCGCTGGCGTTTAGGGGTGTGGATTAGGGTTAGGGTTGAGTTGTGTTAGGGTTAAGGAGTTAGGTTAGGTTGGGAGTTAGGTTGGAGTTAGGGCAGGTTAGGTTTGGAGTTAGGGCTAGCGGGTAGGGCTAGGGTTAGGGCTAGGGGTTAGGGTTGAGTTAGGTTAGGGTTGGAGTTAGTGTTAGGGTTGGAGTTAGGGTTAGGCGTTGGAGTTAGGGTTGGAGTTAGGGCATAGTGTTAGGGTGGAGTTAGGGCTAGGGTTTAGGGCTAGGGTTAGGGTAGGTTAGGGTTGGAGTTAGGGTTAGGGTTGGAGTTAGTTGTTAGGTTGGAGTTAGGAGTTAGGGTTGGAGTTAGGGTTGGAGTAGGGCTAGGTTAAAAGGGTTGGAGTTTAGGGCTAGCGGTTAGGGGTTGGAGTTTAGGTTGGATTAGGGCTAGGGATAGGGTTAGGGTTGGAGTTAGGGTTAGGTTAGGGTTGGAGTTGGCCTAGGGTTAGGGTTGGAGTAGGGTTTAGGTTGGAGTTAGGGTTAGAGTGGATTAGGGTTGGAGTAGTGTTAGGAGTTGAAGTTAGGGTTAGAGTGGAGTAGGGTTGGAGTTAGTGTTAGGGTTGAAGTTAGGGTTAGCAGTTGGAGTTAGGGTTGGAGTTAGGGCTAGGCTTAGGGTGGAGTTAGGGTTAGGTTTGAGTTAGGGCGTAGGTTAAGGGGTTTGCGCAGTTAGGGTTAGGGTTGGGAGTTAAGGGTTGGAGTTGG